>NW_027316583.1:240000-247500 GCF_033978685.3 Nerophis lumbriciformis | reverse complement strand
TGACTAAGTGCCTAGGAGGATGTCCCTTTAAGAAGGCCGACGTGCTATGGTTCTCCACCCGGGTCCGGAACTCAAAATTAGTCCCTCTCCTAGTTGGAAGTCATCAAAAAAAGGCGGAAATTTGACTAAGTGCCATCATTTTAGAGTACCAGGACTATAGTGGGGGAATTGGAGCCCTCTGGTGGACACTCGCTGCAAATGCACCCTGAATTAAAGACATTATTTCCAGTTCTTTTGGGGCCCTATTTTCAGGCGTAAATTTGACTAAGTGTCTAGGGGCATGTCCCTTTAAGAAGGCCGACCTGCTATGGTTCTCCACCTGGGTCTGGAACGCCAAATTAGTCCCTCTCCTCGCTGGAAGTCCAAAAAAAAGGCGTGAATTTGACTAAGTGCCTAGGAGGATGTCCCTTTAAGAAGGCCGACGTGCTATGGTTCTCCACCTGGGTCAGGAAAGCAAAATTGTCCCTCTCCTCGCTGGAAGTCCAAAAAAAAGGCGTGAATTTGACTAAGTGCCTAGGAGGATGTCCCTTTAAGAAGGCCGACGTGCTATGGTTCTCCACCTGGGTCAGGAAAGCAAAATTGTCCCTCTCCTCGCTGGAAGTCCAAAAAAAAAAGGTGTAAATTTGACTAAGTGTCTAGGAGCATTTCCCTTTAAGAAGGCCGACCTGCTATGGTTCTCCACCTGGGTCAGGAACGCCAAATTGTCCCTCTCCTCGCTGGAAGTCCAAAAAAAAGGCGTGAATTTGACTAAGTGCCTAGGAGCATTTCCCTTTAAGAAGGCCGACGTGCTATGGTTCTCCACCTGGGTCAGGAAAGCAAAATTGTCCCTCTCCTCGCTGGAAGTCCAAAAAAAAGGCGTGAATTTGACTAAGTGCCTAGGAGCATTTCCCTTTAAGAAGGCCGACGTGCTATGGTTCTCCACCTGGGTCAGGAAAGCAAAATTGTCCCTCTCCTCGCTGGAAGTCCAAAAAAAAGGCGTGAATTTGACTAAGTGTCTAGGAGCATTTCCCTTTAAGAAGGCCGACGTGCTATGGTTCTCCACCTGGGTCAGGAAAGCAAAATTGTCCCTCTCCTCGCTGGAAGTCCAAAAAAAAGGCGTAAATTTGACTAAGTGCCTAGGAGGATGTCCCTTTAAGAAGGCCGACGTGCTATGGTTCTCCACCTGGGTCAGGAAAGCAAAATTGTCCCTCTCCTCGCTGGAAGTCCAAAAAAAAGGCGTAAATTTGACTAAGTGCCTAGGAGGATGTCCCTTAAAGAAGGCCGACGTGCTATGGTTCTCCACCTGGGTCTGGAACGCCAAATTAGTCCCTCTCCTCGCTGGAAGTCCAAAAAAAAGGCGGAAATTTGACTAAGTGCCTAGGAGGATGTCCCTTTAAGAAGGCCGACGTGCTATGGTTCTCCACCCGGGTCCGGAACTCAAAATTAGTCCCTCTCCTAGTTGGAAGTCATCAAAAAAAGGCGGAAATTTGACTAAGTGCCATCATTTTAGAGTACCAGGACTATAGCTGGGGAATTGGAGCCCTCTGGTGGACACTCGCTGCAAATGCACCCTGAATTAAACACATTATTTCCAGTTCTTTTGGGGCCCTATTTTCAGACGTTGTGGAGCCCTCCAGTGGACTCCCGCCTCCAATGCACCCCCATAATTATAGACATCACCCCCCAAATTAAAGACATTATTTCCAGTTCTTTTGGGCCCCTATTTTCAGCCGGTTTGGCGTATTTCCTTGACGCCGGGGAGTCCTACAGGTGTTCCCGGGGAATGAGAGGCCTTTTGTGGGCCAGAAAGAGTGGGGAACCCTTGGAGCCCCTATTTTCAGACAGTTTGGCTTATTTCGGTGACGCCGGGGCGTCCATCAGGTCTTCCCGGGGAATGAGAGGCCTTTTGTGGCCATATGTCAACAAAAGAGTGGGGAAATGGAGCCCTCCGGTGGACTCCCGCTGCAAATGCACCCCCCAAATTAAATACATTAATTCCAGGCCTTTTGGGGCCCTATATTCAGACGGTGTGGAGCCCTCCAGTGGACTCCCGCCTCCAATGCACCCCCATAATTATAGACATCACCCCCCAAATTAAACACATTATTTCCAGTTCTTTTGGGCCCCTATTTTCAGACGGTTTGGCGTGTTTCCTTGACGCCGGGGAGTCCTACAGGTGTTCCCGGGGAATGAGAGGCCTTTTGTGGGCCAGAAAGAGTGGGGAACCCTTGGAGCCCCTATTTTCAGACAGTTTGCCGTATTTCGGTGACGCCGGGGCGTCCATCAGGTCTTCCCGGGGAATGTGAGGCCTTTCGTGGGCCATATTTTCAGACAGATTGGCCTGTTTCAGTGACGCCGAGGCGTCCATCAGGTCTTCCCGGGGAGTGTGAGGCCTTTTGGGGCCCTATTTTCAGACAGAAAAAAAAGAAAAGTAACCCTTACACTACAAAGGACAGCGGGGAAACGCCCCCCCAGCAAAGTCACAGGGGAAGTGGGGTAGACAAGTGGAGAGTGTCTGGGGAAAAGTCCACAAAATGATCAAAAATCACACACAGGTACGAGTGCCACAAGTCCCGCCGCGTCCCACCCGAGTCCGAGGTGCCCCCCGCATGCCCAAAACGCACCCAGCAAAGGCGCACTGTGAGTGGGGAAGAAAAGTTGGAAAAGTGGGCAAAAGTCCGGAAAAATGACCAAAAACCACACCCAGGTTAGAGCCCCACACGTCCTGCAGTCGCACCCGAGTCCTGGGATGCCCAACATGTCCAAAAAAATCAAAAAAAGCCCAAAAAATCAAAAAAATCCCCGGGCCGTATCTTGGACGCCGGCGTACCGCGTTCGGCCCTCGTGCCGTAGTTTGGCGACCGATTGTAAAAATTTGCCGCGACCGGCTAGTTTTTTTCCTTGGAGTAAATAGAGAGTAGATCCAGCAGGAAATATGCACTATAAACAAAGAGAGGGAGTTTGGAGGGGGGCAAAAACGCCCTCTTGGAACTTTTGCAGCAGCACACATCAAACTAGCGGGGAGAAGGCATGCATAGCAAAAGGCCACGAAATGATCCAAAATCACACCCAGGTTCGAGTCCCACAAGTCCCGCCGCGTTCCACCAGGGTTCCGGGGTGCCTGACATGTCCACGACGCACCCAGCAAAGGCGCACTGTGATTGGGAAGAAAAGTTGGGAAAGTGGGCAAAAGTCCCGAATTTTATCCAAAATTATACCCAGGTTCGAGTCCCACAAGTCCCGCCGCGTTCCACCAGTGTCTCGGGGTGCCTACAATGTCCACAACGCACCCAGCAAAGGCATCACACCCAGGTTCGAGTCCCACAAGTCCCGCCGCGTTCCACCAGGGTTCCGGGGTGCCTACAATGTCCACAACTTACCCAGCAAAGGCGCACTGTGATTGGGAAGAAAAGTTGGGAAAGTGGGCAAAAGTCCCGAATTTGGTCCAAAATCACACCCAGGTTCGAGTCCCACAAGTCCCGCCGCGTTCCACCAGGGTTCCGGGGTGCCTACAATGTCCACGACGCACCCAGCAAAGGCGCACTGTGATTGGGAAGAAAAGTTGGGAAAGTGGGCAAAAGTCCCGAATTTGGTCCAAAATCACACCCAGGTTCGAGTCCCACAAGTCCCGCCGCGTTCCACCAGTGTCTCGGGGTGCCTACAATGTCCACAACTTACCCAGCAAAGGCGCACTGTGATTGGGAAGAAAAGTTGGGAAAGTGGGCAAAAGTCCCGAATTTGGTCCAAAATCACACCCAGGTTCGAGTCCCACAAGTCCCGCCGCGTTCCACCAGGGTTCCGGGGGTGCCTGGCATGTCCACAACTTACCCAGCAAAGGCGCACTGTGATTGGGAAGAAAAGTTGGGAAAGTGGGCAAAAGTCCCGAATTTGGTCCAAAATCACACCCAGGTTCGAGCCCCACAAGTCCCGCCGCGTTCCACCAGTGTCTCGGGGTGCCTACAATGTCCACAACTTACCCAGCAAAGGCGCACTGTGATTGGGAAGAAAAGTTGGGAAAGTGGGCAAAAGTCCCGAATTTGGTCCAAAATCACACCCAGGTTCGAGTCCCACAAGTCCCGCCGCGTTCCACCAGGGTTCCGGGGTGCCTACAATGTCCACAACGCACCCAGCAAAGGCGCACTGTGATTGGGAAGAAAAGTTGGGAAAGTGGGCAAAAGTCCCGAATTTGATCCAAAATCACACCCAGGTTCGAGTCCCACAAGTCCCGCCGCGTTCCACCAGTGTCTCGGGGTGCCTACAATGTCCACAACGCACCCAGCAAAGGCGCACTGTGATTGGGAAGAAAAGTTGGGAAAGTGGGCAAAAGTCCCGAATTTGGTCCAAAATCACACCCAGGTTCGAGTCCCACAAGTCCCGCCGCGTTCCACCAGGGTTCCGGGGGTGCCTGGCATGTCCACAACTTACCCAGCAAAGGCGCACTGTGATTGGGAAGAAAAGTTGGGAAAGTGGGCAAAAGTCCCGAATTTGGTCCAAAATCACACCCAGGTTCGAGCCCCACAAGTCCCGCCGCGTTCCACCAGTGTCTCGGGGTGCCTACAATGTCCACAACTTACCCAGCAAAGGCGCACTGTGATTGGGAAGAAAAGTTGGGAAAGTGGGCAAAAGTCCCGAATTTGGTCCAAAATCACACCCAGGTTCGAGTCCCACAAGTCCCGCCGCGTTCCACCAGGGTTCCGGGGTGCCTACAATGTCCACAACGCACCCAGCAAAGGCGCACTGTGATTGGGAAGAAAAGTTGGGAAAGTGGGCAAAAGTCCCGAATTTGATCCAAAATCACACCCAGGTTCGAGTCCCACAAGTCCCGCCGCGTTCCACCAGTGTCTCGGGGTGCCTACAATGTCCACAACGCACCCAGCAAAGGCGCACTGTGATTGGGAAGAAAAGTTGGGAAAGTGGGCAAAAGTCCCGAATTTGGTCCAAAATCACACCCAGGTTCGAGTCCCACAAGTCCCGCCGCGTTCCACCAGTGTCTCGGGGTGCCTACAATGTCCACGACGCACCCAGCAAAGGCGCACTGTGATTGGGAAGAAAAGTTGGGAAAGTGGGCAAAAGTCCCGAATTTGGTCCAAAATCACACCCAGGTTCGAGCCCCACAAGTCCCGCCGCGTTCCACCAGTGTCTCGGGGTGCCTACAATGTCCACGACGCACCCAGCAAAGGCGCACTGTGATTGGGAAGAAAAGTTGGGAAAGTGGGCAAAAGTCCCGAATTTGGTCCAAAATCACACCCAGGTTCGAGTCCCACAAGTCCCGCCGCGTTCCACCAGGGTTCCGGGGTGCCTACAATGTCCACAACGCACCCAGCAAAGGCGCACTGTGATTGGGAAGAAAAGTTGGGAAAGTGGGCAAAAGTCCCGAATTTGGTCCAAAATCACACCCAGGTTCGAGTCCCGCAAGTCCCGCCGCGTTCCACCAGTGTCTCGGGGTGCCTACAATGTCCACAACGCACCCAGCAAAGGCGCACTGTGATTGGGAAGAAAAGTTGGGAAAGTGGGCAAAAGTCCCGAATTTGGTCCAAAATCACACCCAGGTTCGAGCCCCACAAGTCCCGCCGCGTTCCACCAGTGTCTCGGGGTGCCTACAATGTCCACGACGCACCCAGCAAAGGCGCACTGTGATTGGGAAGAAAAGTTGGGAAAGTGGGCAAAAGTCCCGAATTTGGTCCAAAATCACACCCAGGTTCGAGCCCCACAAGTCCCGCCGCGTTCCACCAGTGTCTCGGGGTGCCTACAATGTCCACGACGCACCCAGCAAAGGCGCACTGTGATTGGGAAGAAAAGTTGGGAAAGTGGGCAAAAGTCCCGAATTTGGTCCAAAATCACACCCAGGTTCGAGTCCCACAAGTCCCGCCGCGTTCCACCAGGGTTCCGGGGTGCCTACAATGTCCACAACGCACCCAGCAAAGGCGCACTGTGATTGGGAAGAAAAGTTGGGAAAGTGGGCAAAAGTCCCGAATTTGGTCCAAAATCACACCCAGGTTCGAGTCCCGCAAGTCCCGCCGCGTTCCACCAGTGTCTCGGGGTGCCTACAATGTCCACAACGCACCCAGCAAAGGCGCACTGTGATTGGGAAGAAAAGTTGGGAAAGTGGGCAAAAGTCCCGAATTTGATCCAAAATTATGCCCGGGTTGGAGTACCACGAGTCCGGCCGCGTTCCACCGGTGTCCCGGGGGTGCCTGGCATGTCCACAACTTACCCAGCAAAGGCGCACTGTGATTGGGAAGAAAAGTTGGGAAAGTGGGCAAAAGTCCCGAATTTGATCCAAAATTATGCCCGGGTTGGAGTACCACGAGTCCGGCCGCGTTCCACCGGTGTCCCGGGGGTGCCTGGCATGTCCACAACTTACCCAGCAAAGGCGCACTGTGATTGGGAAGAAAAGTTGGGAAAGTGGGCAAAAGTCCCGAATTTGATCCAAAATTATGCCCGGGTTGGAGTACCACGAGTCCGGCCGCGTTCCACCGGTGTCCCGGGGGTGCCTGCCATGTCCACAACTTACCCAGCAAAGGCGCACTGTGATTGGGAAGAAAAGTTGGGAAAGTGGGCAAAAGTCCCGAATTTGATCCAAAATTATGCCCGGGTTGGAGTACCACGAGTCCGGCCGCGTTCCACCGGTGTCCCGGGGGTGCCTGCCATGTCCACAACTTACCCAGCAAAGGCGCACTGTGATTGGGAAGAAAAGTTGGGAAAGTGGGCAAAAGTCCCGAATTTGATCCAAAATTATGCCCGGGTTGGAGTACCACGAGTCCGGCCGCGTTCCACCGGTGTCCCGGGGGTGCCTGCCATGTCCACAACTTACCCAGCAAAGGCGCACTGTGATTCAGAAGAAAAGTTGGGAAAGTGGGGAAAAAAAGGACCGGAAAATATCCAAAATTATGCCCGGGTTGGAGTACCACGAGTCCGGCCGCGTTCCACCGGTGTCCCGGGGGTGCCTGGCACGTCCACAACTTACCCAGCAAAGGCGCACTGTCAGTGGGGAAGACCAAACATGTCTCGGATTTTTTCCAAGTACCTTAACGAGAGAGGCTAAAAAGCACCTGTTTTTACCTTCTCTCGTTGTTGTACTTAGAAAAAAAACGAGAAAATAAAAAATCTGGGTTTTTTTCTAAGTACCTTAACGAGAGAGGCTAAAAAAAACCATTTTTTACCTTCTCTCGTTGTTGTACTTAGAAAAAAAACGAGAAAAAAAATTTTCCCCATTCATTTCAATGGGAGTTCATTTTTTTTTTGGGATTTTTTCTAAGTACCTTAACGAGAGAGGCTTAATTTTTCACCTACTTTTTACCTTCTCTCGATTTTTCGTTTTTTACCTGGTCGACCAAAACACCTCCATCTCGTTACTATGTGCACCATGTCTGACAGGCTGAAATCACAGGGAACGCGTCCGAGTCAAAGTGAGCTATTTTCGGACACAAATATGGTGTTTTTCCCCTCTATCCTCTGGTTCTTTTTTCAAACTGATCTTCCAGCATCTGAGCGACAGGGGCTCATGCAGACACCTGTGTC
>NW_027316583.1:217500-227500 GCF_033978685.3 Nerophis lumbriciformis | reverse complement strand
CTCCTCGCTGGAAGTCCAAAAAAAAGGCGTGAATTTGACTAAGTGCCTAGGAGGATGTCCCTTTAAGAAGGCCGACGTGCTATGGTTCTCCACCTGGGTCAGGAAAGCAAAATTGTCCCTCTCCTCGCTGGAAGTCCAAAAAAAAGGCGTGAATTTGACTAAGTGCCTAGGAGGATGTCCCTTTAAGAAGGCCGACGTGCTATGGTTCTCCACCTGGGTCAGGAAAGCAAAATTGTCCCTCTCCTCGCTGGAAGTCCAAAAAAAAAAGGTGTAAATTTGACTAAGTGTCTAGGAGCATTTCCCTTTAAGAAGGCCGACCTGCTATGGTTCTCCACCTGGGTCAGGAACGCCAAATTGTCCCTCTCCTCGCTGGAAGTCCAAAAAAAAGGCGTGAATTTGACTAAGTGCCTAGGAGCATTTCCCTTTAAGAAGGCCGACGTGCTATGGTTCTCCACCCGGGTACGGAAAGCAAAATTAGTCCCTCTCCTCGCTGGAAGTCCAAAAAAAAGGCGTAAATTTGACTAAGTGCCTAGGAGGATGTCCCTTTAAGAAGGCCGACGTGCTATGGTTCTCCACCCGGGTCCGGAACTCAAAATGAGTCCCTCTCCTAGTTGGAAGTCATCAAAAAAAGGCGGAAATTTGACTAAGTGTCATTATTTTAGAGTACCAGGCCTCTATAGAAAAGTTTGGTTTTTTGTCTATGTGTCATCATTTTAGAGTACCAGGCCTCTATAGAAAAGTTTGGTTTTTTGTCTATGTGTCATCATTTTAGAGTACCAGGGCTCTATAGAAAAGTTTGGTAAATTTGACTAAGTGTCTAGGAGCATTTCCCTTTAAGAAGGCCGACCTGCTATGGTTCTCCACCTGGGTCTGGAACGCAAAATTAGTCCCTCTCCTAGCTGGAAGTCCAAAAAAAAAGGCGTGAATTTGACTAAGTGTCTAGGAGGATGTCCCCTTAAGAAGGCCGACGTGCCTTGGTTCTCTACCTGGGTACGGGACGCCATATTAGTCCCTCTCCTCGCTGGAAGTCCAAAAAAAAGGCGTGAATTTGACTAAGTGTCTAGGAGCATTTCCCTTTAAGAAGGCCGGCCTGCTATGGTTCTCCACCTGGGTCCGGAAAGCAAAATTAGTCCCTCTCCTCGCTGGAAGTCCAAAAAAAAGGCGTGAATTTGACTAAGTGCCTAGGAGGATGTCCCTTTAAGAAGGCCGACGTGCTATGGTCCTCCACCTGGGTCAGGAACGCAAAATTGTCCCTCTCCTCGCTGGAAGTCCAAAAAAAAGGCGTGAATTTGACTAAGTGCCTAGGAGGATGTCCCTTTAAGAAGGCCGACGTGCTATGGTTCTCCACCTGGGTCAGGAAAGCAAAATTGTCCCTCTCCTCGCTGGAAGTCCAAAAAAAAAAGGTGTAAATTTGACTAAGTGTCTAGGAGCATTTCCCTTTAAGAAGGCCGACCTGCTATGGTTCTCCACCTGGGTCAGGAACGCCAAATTGTCCCTCTCCTCGCTGGAAGTCCAAAAAAAAGGCGTGAATTTGACTAAGTGCCTAGGAGCATTTCCCTTTAAGAAGGCCGACGTGCTATGGTTCTCCACCTGGGTCAGGAAAGCAAAATTGTCCCTCTCCTCGCTGGAAGTCCAAAAAAAAGGCGTGAATTTGACTAAGTGCCTAGGAGCATTTCCCTTTAAGAAGGCCGACGTGCTATGGTTCTCCACCTGGGTCAGGAAAGCAAAATTGTCCCTCTCCTCGCTGGAAGTCCAAAAAAAAGGCGTGAATTTGACTAAGTGTCTAGGAGCATTTCCCTTTAAGAAGGCCGACGTGCTATGGTTCTCCACCTGGGTCAGGAAAGCAAAATTGTCCCTCTCCTCGCTGGAAGTCCAAAAAAAAGGCGTAAATTTGACTAAGTGCCTAGGAGGATGTCCCTTTAAGAAGGCCGACGTGCTATGGTTCTCCACCTGGGTCAGGAAAGCAAAATTGTCCCTCTCCTCGCTGGAAGTCCAAAAAAAAGGCGTAAATTTGACTAAGTGCCTAGGAGGATGTCCCTTAAAGAAGGCCGACGTGCTATGGTTCTCCACCTGGGTCTGGAACGCCAAATTAGTCCCTCTCCTCGCTGGAAGTCCAAAAAAAAGGCGGAAATTTGACTAAGTGCCTAGGAGGATGTCCCTTTAAGAAGGCCGACGTGCTATGGTTCTCCACCCGGGTCCGGAACTCAAAATTAGTCCCTCTCCTAGTTGGAAGTCATCAAAAAAAGGCGGAAATTTGACTAAGTGCCATCATTTTAGAGTACCAGGACTATAGCTGGGGAATTGGAGCCCTCTGGTGGACACTCGCTGCAAATGCACCCTGAATTAAACACATTATTTCCAGTTCTTTTGGGGCCCTATTTTCAGACGTTGTGGAGCCCTCCAGTGGACTCCCGCCTCCAATGCACCCCCATAATTATAGACATCACCCCCCAAATTAAAGACATTATTTCCAGTTCTTTTGGGCCCCTATTTTCAGCCGGTTTGGCGTATTTCCTTGACGCCGGGGAGTCCTACAGGTGTTCCCGGGGAATGAGAGGCCTTTTGTGGGCCAGAAAGAGTGGGGAACCCTTGGAGCCCCTATTTTCAGACAGTTTGGCTTATTTCGGTGACGCCGGGGCGTCCATCAGGTCTTCCCGGGGAATGAGAGGCCTTTTGTGGCCATATGTCAACAAAAGAGTGGGGAAATGGAGCCCTCCGGTGGACTCCCGCTGCAAATGCACCCCCCAAATTAAATACATTAATTCCAGGCCTTTTGGGGCCCTATATTCAGACGGTGTGGAGCCCTCCAGTGGACTCCCGCCTCCAATGCACCCCCATAATTATAGACATCACCCCCCAAATTAAACACATTATTTCCAGTTCTTTTGGGCCCCTATTTTCAGACGGTTTGGCGTGTTTCCTTGACGCCGGGGAGTCCTACAGGTGTTCCCGGGGAATGAGAGGCCTTTTGTGGGCCAGAAAGAGTGGGGAACCCTTGGAGCCCCTATTTTCAGACAGTTTGCCGTATTTCGGTGACGCCGGGGCGTCCATCAGGTCTTCCCGGGGAATGTGAGGCCTTTCGTGGGCCATATTTTCAGACAGATTGGCCTGTTTCAGTGACGCCGAGGCGTCCATCAGGTCTTCCCGGGGAGTGTGAGGCCTTTTGGGGCCCTATTTTCAGACAGAAAAAAAAGAAAAGTAACCCTTACACTACAAAGGACAGCGGGGAAACGCCCCCCCAGCAAAGTCACAGGGGAAGTGGGGTAGACAAGTGGAGAGTGTCTGGGGAAAAGTCCACAAAATGATCAAAAATCACACACAGGTACGAGTGCCACAAGTCCCGCCGCGTCCCACCCGAGTCCGAGGTGCCCCCCGCATGCCCAAAACGCACCCAGCAAAGGCGCACTGTGAGTGGGGAAGAAAAGTTGGAAAAGTGGGCAAAAGTCCGGAAAAATGACCAAAAACCACACCCAGGTTAGAGCCCCACACGTCCTGCAGTCGCACCCGAGTCCTGGGATGCCCAACATGTCCAAAAAAATCAAAAAAAGCCCAAAAAATCAAAAAAATCCCCGGGCCGTATCTTGGACGCCGGCGTACCGCGTTCGGCCCTCGTGCCGTAGTTTGGCGACCGATTGTAAAAATTTGCCGCGACCGGCTAGTTTTTTTCCTTGGAGTAAATAGAGAGTAGATCCAGCAGGAAATATGCACTATAAACAAAGAGAGGGAGTTTGGAGGGGGGCAAAAACGCCCTCTTGGAACTTTTGCAGCAGCACACATCAAACTAGCGGGGAGAAGGCATGCATAGCAAAAGGCCACGAAATGATCCAAAATCACACCCAGGTTCGAGTCCCACAAGTCCCGCCGCGTTCCACCAGGGTTCCGGGGTGCCTGACATGTCCACGACGCACCCAGCAAAGGCGCACTGTGATTGGGAAGAAAAGTTGGGAAAGTGGGCAAAAGTCCCGAATTTTATCCAAAATTATACCCAGGTTCGAGTCCCACAAGTCCCGCCGCGTTCCACCAGTGTCTCGGGGTGCCTACAATGTCCACAACGCACCCAGCAAAGGCATCACACCCAGGTTCGAGTCCCACAAGTCCCGCCGCGTTCCACCAGGGTTCCGGGGTGCCTACAATGTCCACAACTTACCCAGCAAAGGCGCACTGTGATTGGGAAGAAAAGTTGGGAAAGTGGGCAAAAGTCCCGAATTTGGTCCAAAATCACACCCAGGTTCGAGTCCCACAAGTCCCGCCGCGTTCCACCAGGGTTCCGGGGTGCCTACAATGTCCACGACGCACCCAGCAAAGGCGCACTGTGATTGGGAAGAAAAGTTGGGAAAGTGGGCAAAAGTCCCGAATTTGGTCCAAAATCACACCCAGGTTCGAGTCCCACAAGTCCCGCCGCGTTCCACCAGTGTCTCGGGGTGCCTACAATGTCCACAACTTACCCAGCAAAGGCGCACTGTGATTGGGAAGAAAAGTTGGGAAAGTGGGCAAAAGTCCCGAATTTGGTCCAAAATCACACCCAGGTTCGAGTCCCACAAGTCCCGCCGCGTTCCACCAGGGTTCCGGGGGTGCCTGGCATGTCCACAACTTACCCAGCAAAGGCGCACTGTGATTGGGAAGAAAAGTTGGGAAAGTGGGCAAAAGTCCCGAATTTGGTCCAAAATCACACCCAGGTTCGAGCCCCACAAGTCCCGCCGCGTTCCACCAGTGTCTCGGGGTGCCTACAATGTCCACAACTTACCCAGCAAAGGCGCACTGTGATTGGGAAGAAAAGTTGGGAAAGTGGGCAAAAGTCCCGAATTTGGTCCAAAATCACACCCAGGTTCGAGTCCCACAAGTCCCGCCGCGTTCCACCAGGGTTCCGGGGTGCCTACAATGTCCACAACGCACCCAGCAAAGGCGCACTGTGATTGGGAAGAAAAGTTGGGAAAGTGGGCAAAAGTCCCGAATTTGATCCAAAATCACACCCAGGTTCGAGTCCCACAAGTCCCGCCGCGTTCCACCAGTGTCTCGGGGTGCCTACAATGTCCACAACGCACCCAGCAAAGGCGCACTGTGATTGGGAAGAAAAGTTGGGAAAGTGGGCAAAAGTCCCGAATTTGGTCCAAAATCACACCCAGGTTCGAGTCCCACAAGTCCCGCCGCGTTCCACCAGGGTTCCGGGGGTGCCTGGCATGTCCACAACTTACCCAGCAAAGGCGCACTGTGATTGGGAAGAAAAGTTGGGAAAGTGGGCAAAAGTCCCGAATTTGGTCCAAAATCACACCCAGGTTCGAGCCCCACAAGTCCCGCCGCGTTCCACCAGTGTCTCGGGGTGCCTACAATGTCCACAACTTACCCAGCAAAGGCGCACTGTGATTGGGAAGAAAAGTTGGGAAAGTGGGCAAAAGTCCCGAATTTGGTCCAAAATCACACCCAGGTTCGAGTCCCACAAGTCCCGCCGCGTTCCACCAGGGTTCCGGGGTGCCTACAATGTCCACAACGCACCCAGCAAAGGCGCACTGTGATTGGGAAGAAAAGTTGGGAAAGTGGGCAAAAGTCCCGAATTTGATCCAAAATCACACCCAGGTTCGAGTCCCACAAGTCCCGCCGCGTTCCACCAGTGTCTCGGGGTGCCTACAATGTCCACAACGCACCCAGCAAAGGCGCACTGTGATTGGGAAGAAAAGTTGGGAAAGTGGGCAAAAGTCCCGAATTTGGTCCAAAATCACACCCAGGTTCGAGTCCCACAAGTCCCGCCGCGTTCCACCAGTGTCTCGGGGTGCCTACAATGTCCACGACGCACCCAGCAAAGGCGCACTGTGATTGGGAAGAAAAGTTGGGAAAGTGGGCAAAAGTCCCGAATTTGGTCCAAAATCACACCCAGGTTCGAGCCCCACAAGTCCCGCCGCGTTCCACCAGTGTCTCGGGGTGCCTACAATGTCCACGACGCACCCAGCAAAGGCGCACTGTGATTGGGAAGAAAAGTTGGGAAAGTGGGCAAAAGTCCCGAATTTGGTCCAAAATCACACCCAGGTTCGAGTCCCACAAGTCCCGCCGCGTTCCACCAGGGTTCCGGGGTGCCTACAATGTCCACAACGCACCCAGCAAAGGCGCACTGTGATTGGGAAGAAAAGTTGGGAAAGTGGGCAAAAGTCCCGAATTTGGTCCAAAATCACACCCAGGTTCGAGTCCCGCAAGTCCCGCCGCGTTCCACCAGTGTCTCGGGGTGCCTACAATGTCCACAACGCACCCAGCAAAGGCGCACTGTGATTGGGAAGAAAAGTTGGGAAAGTGGGCAAAAGTCCCGAATTTGGTCCAAAATCACACCCAGGTTCGAGCCCCACAAGTCCCGCCGCGTTCCACCAGTGTCTCGGGGTGCCTACAATGTCCACGACGCACCCAGCAAAGGCGCACTGTGATTGGGAAGAAAAGTTGGGAAAGTGGGCAAAAGTCCCGAATTTGGTCCAAAATCACACCCAGGTTCGAGCCCCACAAGTCCCGCCGCGTTCCACCAGTGTCTCGGGGTGCCTACAATGTCCACGACGCACCCAGCAAAGGCGCACTGTGATTGGGAAGAAAAGTTGGGAAAGTGGGCAAAAGTCCCGAATTTGGTCCAAAATCACACCCAGGTTCGAGTCCCACAAGTCCCGCCGCGTTCCACCAGGGTTCCGGGGTGCCTACAATGTCCACAACGCACCCAGCAAAGGCGCACTGTGATTGGGAAGAAAAGTTGGGAAAGTGGGCAAAAGTCCCGAATTTGGTCCAAAATCACACCCAGGTTCGAGTCCCGCAAGTCCCGCCGCGTTCCACCAGTGTCTCGGGGTGCCTACAATGTCCACAACGCACCCAGCAAAGGCGCACTGTGATTGGGAAGAAAAGTTGGGAAAGTGGGCAAAAGTCCCGAATTTGATCCAAAATTATGCCCGGGTTGGAGTACCACGAGTCCGGCCGCGTTCCACCGGTGTCCCGGGGGTGCCTGGCATGTCCACAACTTACCCAGCAAAGGCGCACTGTGATTGGGAAGAAAAGTTGGGAAAGTGGGCAAAAGTCCCGAATTTGATCCAAAATTATGCCCGGGTTGGAGTACCACGAGTCCGGCCGCGTTCCACCGGTGTCCCGGGGGTGCCTGGCATGTCCACAACTTACCCAGCAAAGGCGCACTGTGATTGGGAAGAAAAGTTGGGAAAGTGGGCAAAAGTCCCGAATTTGATCCAAAATTATGCCCGGGTTGGAGTACCACGAGTCCGGCCGCGTTCCACCGGTGTCCCGGGGGTGCCTGCCATGTCCACAACTTACCCAGCAAAGGCGCACTGTGATTGGGAAGAAAAGTTGGGAAAGTGGGCAAAAGTCCCGAATTTGATCCAAAATTATGCCCGGGTTGGAGTACCACGAGTCCGGCCGCGTTCCACCGGTGTCCCGGGGGTGCCTGCCATGTCCACAACTTACCCAGCAAAGGCGCACTGTGATTGGGAAGAAAAGTTGGGAAAGTGGGCAAAAGTCCCGAATTTGATCCAAAATTATGCCCGGGTTGGAGTACCACGAGTCCGGCCGCGTTCCACCGGTGTCCCGGGGGTGCCTGCCATGTCCACAACTTACCCAGCAAAGGCGCACTGTGATTCAGAAGAAAAGTTGGGAAAGTGGGGAAAAAAAGGACCGGAAAATATCCAAAATTATGCCCGGGTTGGAGTACCACGAGTCCGGCCGCGTTCCACCGGTGTCCCGGGGGTGCCTGGCACGTCCACAACTTACCCAGCAAAGGCGCACTGTCAGTGGGGAAGACCAAACATGTCTCGGATTTTTTCCAAGTACCTTAACGAGAGAGGCTAAAAAGCACCTGTTTTTACCTTCTCTCGTTGTTGTACTTAGAAAAAAAACGAGAAAATAAAAAATCTGGGTTTTTTTCTAAGTACCTTAACGAGAGAGGCTAAAAAAAACCATTTTTTACCTTCTCTCGTTGTTGTACTTAGAAAAAAAACGAGAAAAAAAATTTTCCCCATTCATTTCAATGGGAGTTCATTTTTTTTTTGGGATTTTTTCTAAGTACCTTAACGAGAGAGGCTTAATTTTTCACCTACTTTTTACCTTCTCTCGATTTTTCGTTTTTTACCTGGTCGACCAAAACACCTCCATCTCGTTACTATGTGCACCATGTCTGACAGGCTGAAATCACAGGGAACGCGTCCGAGTCAAAGTGAGCTATTTTCGGACACAAATATGGTGTTTTTCCCCTCTATCCTCTGGTTCTTTTTTCAAACTGATCTTCCAGCATCTGAGCGACAGGGGCTCATGCAGACACCTGTGTCCGCCCGAGGGGCGCCTTCCCGGACACATATATGGTGCTTCCCCCCTCTTTACCCCGGTCCTTTTTCAAACTGATCTTCCAGCATCTGAGCGACAGGGGCTCATGCAGACACCTGTGTCCGCCCGAGGGGCGCCTTCCCGGACACATATATGGTGCTTCCCCCCTCTTTACCCCGGTCCTTTTTCAAACTGATCTTCCAGCATCTGAGCGACAGGGGCTCATGCAGACACCTGTGTCCGCCCGAGGGGCGCCTTCCCGGACACATATATGGTGCTTCCCCCCTCTTTACCCCGGTCCTTTTTCAAACTGATCTTCCAGCATCTGAGCGACAGGGGCTCATGCAGACACCTGTGTCCGCCCGAGGGGCGCCTTCCCGGACACATATATGGTGCTTTCCCCCTCTTTACCCCGGTCCTTTTTCAAACTGATCTTCCAGCTTCTGAGCGACAGGGGCTCATGCAGACACCTGTGTCCGCCTAAGGGGCGCTGTTTCGGACACATTTTCAACTTTTCCCGCATGAATGAAATCCTGGAACTGATTCCACCCAGGTACTTAGGACTTCCAGGGCTTGAGCGACAGGGGCTCTGTCCGGAGCGTGTGTCCGCCTAGGGGGCGCTGTCCCGGACACATTTTCAACTTTTCCCGCATGGATGAAATCCTGGAACTGATTCCACCCAGGTACTTAGGGCTTCCAGGGCTTGAGCGACAGGGGCTCTGTCCGGAGCGTGTGTCCGCCTAGGGGGCGCTGTCTCGGACACATTTTCAACTTTTCCCGCATGGATGAAATCCTGGAACTGATTCCACCCAGGTACTTAGGGCTTCCAGGGCTTGAGCGACAGGGGCTCTGTCCGGAGCGTGTGTCCGCCTAGGTGGCGCTGTCTCGGACACATTTTCAACTTTTCCCGCATGAATGAAATCCTGGAACTGATTCCACCCAGGTACTTAGGGCTTCCAGGGCTTGAGCGACAGGGGCTCTGTCCGGAGCGTGTGTCCGCCTAGGGGGCGCTGTCTCGGACACATTTTCAACTTTTCCCGCATGGATGAAATCCTGGAACTGATTCCACCCAGGTACTTAGGACTTCCAGGGCTTGAGCGACAGGGGCTCTGTCCGGAGCGTGTGTCCGCCTAGGGGGCGCTGTCCCGGACACATTTTCAACTTTTCCCGCATGAATGAAATCCTGGAACTGATTCCACCCAGGTACTTAGGGCTTCCAGGGCTTGAGCGACAGGGGCTCTGTCCGGAGCGTGTGTCCGCCTAGGGGGCGCTGTCTCGGACACATTTTCAACTTTTCCCGCATGGATGAAATCCTGGAACTGATTCCACCCAGGTACTTAGGGCTTCCAGGGCTTGAGCGACAGGGGCTCTGTCCGGAGCGTGTGTCCGCCTAGGTGGCGCTGTCTCGGACACATTTTCAACTTTTCCCGCATGAATGAAATCCTGGAACTGATTCCACCCAGGTACTTAGGGCTTCCAGGGCTTGAGCGACAGGGGCTCTGTCCGGAGCGTGTGTCCGCCTAGGGGGCGCTGTCTCGGACACATTTTCAACTTTTCCCGCATGGATGAAATCCTGGAACTGATTCCACCCAGGTACTTAGGACTTCCAGGGCTTGAGCGACAGGGGCTCTGTCCGGAGCGTGTGTCCGCCTAGGGGGCGCTGTCCCGGACACATTTTCAACTTTTCCCGCATGAATGAAATCCTGGAACTGATTCC
>NW_027316583.1:190000-205000 GCF_033978685.3 Nerophis lumbriciformis | reverse complement strand
TATGGTTCTCCACCCGGGTACGGAAAGCAAAATTAGTCCCTCTCCTCGCTGGAAGTCCAAAAAAAAGGCGTAAATTTGACTAAGTGCCTAGGAGGATGTCCCTTTAAGAAGGCTGACCTGCTATGGTTCTCCACCCGGGTGCGGAAAGCAAAATTAGTCCCTCTCCTCGCTGGAAGTCCAAAAAAAAGGCGGAAATTTGACTAAGTGCCTAGGAGGATGTCCCTTTAAGAAGGCTGACCTGCTATGGTTCTCCACCCGGGTACGGAAAGCAAAATTAGTCCCTCTCCTCGCTGGAAGTCCAAAAAAAAGGCGTAAATTTGACTAAGTGCCTAGGAGCATTTCCCTTTAAGAAGGCCGACCTGCTATGGTTCTCCACCCGGGTGCGGAAAGCAAAATTAGTCCCTCTCCTAGCTGGAAGTCCAAAAAAAAAGGCGTGAATTTGACTAAGTGTCTAGGAGCATTTCCCTTTAAGAAGGCCGACGTGCTATGGTTCTCCACCTGGGTCAGGAACGCCAAATTAGTCCCTCTCCTCGCTGGAAGTCCAAAAAAAAGGCGTGAATTTGACTAAGTGCCTAGGAGGATGTCCCTTTAAGAAGGCTGACCTGCTATGGTTCTCCACCCGGGTACGGAAAGCAAAATTAGTCCCTCTCCTCGCTGGAAGTCCAAAAAAAAGGCGTGAATTTGACTAAGTGTCTAGGAGGATGTCCCCTTAAGAAGGCCGACGTGCCTTGGTTCTCTACCTGGGTACGGAACGCCAAATTAGTCCCTCTCCTCGCTGGAAGTCCAAAAAAAAGGCGTGAATTTGACTAAGTGCCTAGGAGGATGTCCCTTTAAGAAGGCCGACGTGCTATGGTTCTCCACCCGGGTCCGGAACTCAAAATTAGTCCCTCTCCTAGTTGGAAGTCATCAAAAAAAGGCCGAAATTTGACTAAGTGCCATCATTTTAGAGTACCAGGACTATAGTGGGGGAATTGGAGCCCTCTGGTGGACACTCGCTGCAAATGCACCCTGAATTAAAGACATTATTTCCAGTTCTTTTGGGGCCCTATTTTCAGGCGTAAATTTGACTAAGTGTCTAGGGGCATGTCCCTTTAAGAAGGCCGACCTGCTATGGTTCTCCACCTGGGTCAGGAAAGCAAATTAGTCCCTCTCCTCGCTGGAAGTCCAAAAAAAAGGCGGAAATTTGACTAAGTGCCTAGGAGGATGTCCCTTTAAGAAGGCTGACCTGCTATGGTTCTCCACCCGGGTACGGAAAGCAAAATTAGTCCCTCTCCTCGCTGGAAGTCCAAAAAAAAGGTGTAAATTTGACTAAGTGCCTAGGAGGATGTCCCTTTAAGAAGGCCGACGTGCTATGGTCCTCCACCTGGGTCAGGAACGCAAAATTGTCCCTCTCCTCGCTGGAAGTCCAAAAAAAAGGCGTGAATTTGACTAAGTGTCTAGGAGCATTTCCCTTTAAGAAGGCCGACCTGCTATGGTTCTCCACCCGGGTCTGGAACGCCAAATTAGTCCCTCTCCTCGCTGGAAGTCCAAAAAAAAGGCGTGAATTTGACTAAGTGCCTAGGAGGATGTCCCTTTAAGAAGGCCGACCTGCTATGGTTCTCCACCTGGGTCAGGAAAGCAAAATTAGTCCCTCTCCTCGCTGGAAGTCCAAAAAAAGGTGTAAATTTGACTAAGTGCCTAGGAGCATTTCCCTTTAAGAAGGCCGACGTGCTATGGTTCTCCACCTGGGTCAGGAAAGCAAAATTGTCCCTCTCCTCGCTGGAAGTCCAAAAAAAAGGCGTGAATTTGACTAAGTGCCTAGGAGCATTTCCCTTTAAGAAGGCCGACGTGCTATGGTTCTCCACCTGGGTCAGGAAAGCAAAATTAGTCCCTCTCCTCGCTGGAAGTCCAAAAAAAAGGCGGAAATTTGACTAAGTGCCTAGGAGGATGTCCCTTTAAGAAGGCCGACGTGCTATGGTTCTCCACCCGGGTCCGGAACTCAAAATTAGTCCCTCTCCTAGTTGGAAGTCATCAAAAAAAGGCGGAAATTTGACTAAGTGCCATCATTTTAGAGTACCAGGACTATAGTGGGGGAATTGGAGCCCTCTGGTGGACACTCGCTGCAAATGCACCCTGAATTAAAGACATTATTTCCAGTTCTTTTGGGGCCCTATTTTCAGGCGTAAATTTGACTAAGTGTCTAGGGGCATGTCCCTTTAAGAAGGCCGACGTGCTATGGTTCTCCACCTGGGTCAGGAAAGCAAAATTGTCCCTCTCCTCGCTGGAAGTCAAAAAAAAAGGCGTGAATTTGACTAAGTGCCTAGGAGCATTTCCCTTTAAGAAGGCCGACGTGCTATGGTTCTCCACCTGGGTCAGGAAAGCAAAATTGTCCCTCTCCTCGCTGGAAGTCCAAAAAAAAGGCGTGAATTTGACTAAGTGCCTAGGAGGATGTCCCTTTAAGAAGGCCGACCTGCTATGGTTCTCCACCTGGGTCAGGAAAGCAAAATTGTCCCTCTCCTCGCTGGAAGTCCAAAAAAAAGGCGTGAATTTGACTAAGTGCCTAGGAGCATTTCCCTTTAAGAAGGCCGACGTGCTATGGTTCTCCACCTGGGTACGGAACGCCAAATTAGTCCCTCTCCTAGCTGGAAGTCCAAAAAAAAAGGCGTGAATTTGACTAAGTGTCTAGGAGGATGTCCCTTTAAGAAGGCCGACGTCCCTTGGTTCTCCACCTGGGTACGGAACGCCAAATTAGTCCCTCTCCTAGCTGGAAGTAGTCAAAAAAAGGCGGAAATTTGACTAAGTGTCATTATTTTAGAGTACCAGGCCTCTATAGAAAAGTTTGGTTTTTTGTCTATGTGTCATCATTTTAGAGTACCAGGCCTCTAGAGAAAAGTTTGGTTTTTTGTCTATGTGTCATCATTTTAGAGTACCAGGGCTCTATAGAAAAGTTTGGTAAATTTGACTAAGTGTCTAGGAGCATTTCCCTTTAAGAAGGCCGACGTGCTATGGTTCTCCACCTGGGTACGGAACGCCAAATTAGTCCCTCTCCTAGCTGGAAGTCCAAAAAAAAGGCGTAAATTTGACTAAGTGCCTAGGAGGATGTCCCTTTAAGAAGGCTGACCTGCTATGGTTCTCCACCCGGGTGCGGAAAGCAAAATTAGTCCCTCTCCTCGCTGGAAGTCCAAAAAAAAGGTGTAAATTTGACTAAGTGCCTAGGAGGATGTCCCTTTAAGAAGGCCGACGTGCTATGGTCCTCCACCTGGGTCAGGAACGCAAAATTGTCCCTCTCCTCGCTGGAAGTCCAAAAAAAAGGTGTAAATTTGACTAAGTGCCTAGGAGGATGTCCCTTTAAGAAGGCCGACGTGCTATGGTCCTCCACCTGGGTCAGGAACGCAAAATTGTCCCTCCCCTCGCTGGAAGTCCAAAAAAAAGGCGGAAATTTGACTAAGTGTCTAGGGGCATGTCCCTTTAAGAAGGCCGACCTGCTATGGTTCTCCACCTGGGTCTGGAACGCCAAATTAGTCCCTCTCCTCGCTGGAAGTCCAAAAAAAAGGCGTGAATTTGACTAAGTGCCTAGGAGGATGTCCCTTTAAGAAGGCTGACCTGCTATGGTTCTCCACCCGGGTGCGGAAAGCAAAATTAGTCCCTCTCCTCGCTGGAAGTCCAAAAAAAAAGGTGTAAATTTGACTAAGTGCCTAGGAGGATGTCCCTTTAAGAAGGCCGACGTGCTATGGTCCTCCACCTGGGTCAGGAACGCAAAATTGTCCCTCTCCTCGCTGGAAGTCCAAAAAAAAGGTGTAAATTTGACTAAGTGCCTAGGAGGATGTCCCTTTAAGAAGGCCGACGTGCTATGGTCCTCCACCTGGGTCAGGAACGCAAAATTGTCCCTCCCCTCGCTGGAAGTCCAAAAAAAAGGCGGAAATTTGACTAAGTGCCTAGGAGGATGTCCCTTTAAGAAGGCTGACCTGCTATGGTTCTCCACCCGGGTGCGGAAAGCAAAATTAGTCCCTCTCCTCGCTGGAAGTCCAAAAAAAAGGCGGAAATTTGACTAAGTGCCTAGGAGGATGTCCCTTTAAGAAGGCCGACGTGCTATGGTTCTCCACCCGGGTCCGGAACTCAAAATTAGTCCCTCTCCTAGTTGGAAGTCATCAAAAAAAGGCGGAAATTTGACTAAGTGCCATCATTTTAGAGTACCAGGACTATAGCTGGGGAATTGGAGCCCTCTGGTGGACACTCGCTGCAAATGCACCCTGAATTAAACACATTATTTCCAGTTCTTTTGGGGCCCTATTTTCAGACGTTGTGGAGCCCTCCAGTGGACTCCCGCCTCCAATGCACCCCCATAATTATAGACATCACCCCCCAAATTAAAGACATTATTTCCAGTTCTTTTGGGGCCCTATTTTCAGCCGGTTTGGCGTATTTCCTTGACGCCGGGGAGTCCTACAGGTGTTCCCGGGGAATGAGAGGCCTTTTGTGGGCCAGAAAGAGTGGGGAACCCTTGGAGCCCCTATTTTCAGACAGTTTGGCTTATTTCGGTGACGCCGGGGCGTCCATCAGGTCTTCCCGGGGAATGAGAGGCCTTTTGTGGCCATATGTCAACAAAAGAGTGGGGAAATGGAGCCCTCCGGTGGACTCCCGCTGCAAATGCACCCCCCAAATTAAATACATTAATTCCAGGCCTTTTGGGGCCCTATATTCAGACGGTGTGGAGCCCTCCAGTGGACTCCCGCCTCCAATGCACCCCCATAATTATAGACATCACCCCCCAAATTAAACACATTATTTCCAGTTCTTTTGGGCCCCTATTTTCAGACGGTTTGGCGTATTTCCTTGACGCCGGGGAGTCCTACAGGTGTTCCCGGGGAATGAGAGGCCTTTTGTGGGCCAGAAAGAGTGGGGAACCCTTGGAGCCCCTCTTTTCAGACAGTTTGGCTTATTTCGGTGACGCCGGGGCGTCCATCAGGTCTTCCCGGGGAATGAGAGGCCTTTTGTGGCCATATGTCAACAAAAGAGTGGGGAAGTGGAGCCCTCCGGTGGACTCCCGCTGCAAATGCACCCCCCAAATTAAAGACATTAATTCCAGGCCTTTTGGGGCCCTATATTCAGACGGTGTGGAGCCCTCCAGTGGACTCCCGCCTCCAATGCACCCCCATAATTATAGACATCACCCCCCAAATTAAACACATTATTTCCAGTTCTTTTGGGCCCCTATTTTCAGACGGTTTGGCGTATTTCCTTGACGCCGGGGAGTCCTACAGGTGTTCCCGGGGAATGAGAGGCCTTTTGTGGGCCAGAAAGAGTGGGGAACACTCGGAGCCCCTATTTTCAGACAGTTTGCCGTATTTCGCACAGGGGAAGTGGGGTAGACAAGTGGAGAGTGTCTGGGGAAAAGTCCACAAAATGATCAAAAATCACACCCAGGTACGAGTGCCACAAGTCCCGCCGCGTCCCACCCGAGTCCGAGGTGCCCCCCACATGCCCAAAACGCACCCAGCAAAGCGCACTGTGATTGGGAAGAAAAGTTGGAAAAGTGGGCAAAAGTCCGGAAAAATGACCAAAAACCACACCCAGGTTAGAGCCCCACACGTCCTGCAGTCGCACCCGAGTCCTGGGATGCCCAACATGTCCAAAAAAATCAAAAAAAGCCCAAAAAATCAAAAAAATCCCCGGGCCGTATCTTGGACGCCGGCGTACCGCGTTCGGCCCTCGTGCCGTAGTTTGGCGACCGATTGTAAAAATTTGCCGCGACCGGCTAGTTTTTTTCCTTGGAGTAAATAGAGAGTAGATCCAGCAGAAAATATGCACTATAAACAAAGAGAGGGAGTTTGGAGGGGGGCAAAAACGCCCTCTTGGAACTTTTGCAGCAGCACACATCAAACTAGCGGGGAGAAGGCATGCATAGCAAAAGGCCACGAAATGATCCAAAATCACACCCAGGTTCGAGTCCCACAAGTCCCGCCGCGTTCCACCGGTGTCCCGGGGGTGCCTGGCATGTCCACAACTTACCCAGCAAAGGTGCACTGTGATTGGGAAGAAAAGTTGGGGAAAGTGGGCAAAAGGCCCGAATTTGATCCAAAATCACACCCAGGTTCGAGTCCCACAAGTCCCGCCGCGTTCCACCAGTGTCTCGGGGTGCCTACAATGTCCACAACTTACCCAGCAAAGGCGCACTGTGATTGGGAAGAAAAGTTGGGAAAGTGGGCAAAAGTCCCGAATTTGGTCCAAAATCACACCCAGGTTCGAGTCCCACAAGTCCCGCCGCGTTCCACCAGTGTCTCGGGGTGCCTACAATGTCCACAACGCACCCAGCAAAGGCGCACTGTGATTGGGAAGAAAAGTTGGGAAAGTGGGCAAAAGTCCCGAATTTGGTCCAAAATCACACCCAGGTTCGAGTCCCACAAGTCCCGCCGCGTTCCACCAGGGTTCCGGGGTGCCTACAATGTCCACAACGCACCCAGCAAAGGCGCACTGTGATTGGGAAGAAAAGTTGGGAAAGTGGGCAAAAGTCCCGAATTTGGTCCAAAATCACACCCAGGTTCGAGTCCCACAAGTCCCGCCGCGTTCCACCAGTGTCTCGGGGTGCCTACAATGTCCACAACGCACCCAGCAAAGGCGCACTGTGATTGGGAAGAAAAGTTGGGAAAGTGGGCAAAAGTCCCGAATTTGGTCCAAAATCACACCCAGGTTCGAGTCCCGCAAGTCCCGCCGCGTTCCACCAGTGTCTCGGGGTGCCTACAATGTCCACGACGCACCCAGCAAAGGCGCACTGTGATTGGGAAGAAAAGTTGGGAAAGTGGGCAAAAGTCCCGAATTTGGTCCAAAATCACACCCAGGTTCGAGTCCCACAAGTCCCGCCGCGTTCCACCAGGGTTCCGGGGTGCCTACAATGTCCACAACGCACCCAGCAAAGGCGCACTGTGATTGGGAAGAAAAGTTGGGAAAGTGGGCAAAAGTCCCGAATTTGGTCCAAAATCACACCCAGGTTCGAGTCCCGCAAGTCCCGCCGCGTTCCACCAGTGTCTCGGGGTGCCTACAATGTCCACAACGCACCCAGCAAAGGCGCACTGTGATTGGGAAGAAAAGTTGGGAAAGTGGGCAAAAGTCCCGAATTTGGTCCAAAATCACACCCAGGTTCGAGTCCCGCAAGTCCCGCCGCGTTCCACCAGTGTCTCGGGGTGCCTACAATGTCCACGACGCACCCAGCAAAGGCGCACTGTGATTGGGAAGAAAAGTTGGGAAAGTGGGCAAAAGTCCCGAATTTGGTCCAAAATCACACCCAGGTTCGAGTCCCACAAGTCCCGCCGCGTTCCACCAGGGTTCCGGGGTGCCTACAATGTCCACAACGCACCCAGCAAAGGCGCACTGTGATTGGGAAGAAAAGTTGGGAAAGTGGGCAAAAGTCCCGAATTTGGTCCAAAATCACACCCAGGTTCGAGTCCCGCAAGTCCCGCCGCGTTCCACCAGTGTCTCGGGGTGCCTACAATGTCCACGACGCACCCAGCAAAGGCGCACTGTGATTGGGAAGAAAAGTTGGGAAAGTGGGCAAAAGTCCCGAATTTGGTCCAAAATCACACCCAGGTTCGAGTCCCACAAGTCCCGCCGCGTTCCACCAGGGTTCCGGGGTGCCTACAATGTCCACAACGCACCCAGCAAAGGCGCACTGTGATTGGGAAGAAAAGTTGGGAAAGTGGGCAAAAGTCCCGAATTTGGTCCAAAATCACACCCAGGTTCGAGTCCCACAAGTCCCGCCGCGTTCCACCAGTGTCTCGGGGTGCCTACAATGTCCACGACGCACCCAGCAAAGGCGCACTGTGATTGGGAAGAAAAGTTGGGAAAGTGGGCAAAAGGCCCGAATTTGATCCAAAATCACACCCAGGTTCGAGTCCCACAAGTCCCGCCGCGTTCCACCAGTGTCTCGGGGTGCCTACAATGTCCACAACTTACCCAGCAAAGGCGCACTGTGATTGGGAAGAAAAGTTGGGAAAGTGGGCAAAAGTCCCGAATTTGGTCCAAAATCACACCCAGGTTCGAGTCCCACAAGTCCCGCCGCGTTCCACCAGTGTCTCGGGGTGCCTACAATGTCCACAACGCACCCAGCAAAGGCGCACTGTGATTGGGAAGAAAAGTTGGGAAAGTGGGCAAAAGTCCCGAATTTGGTCCAAAATCACACCCAGGTTCGAGTCCCACAAGTCCCGCCGCGTTCCACCAGTGTCTCGGGGTGCCTACAATGTCCACAACTTACCCAGCAAAGGCGCACTGTGATTGGGAAGAAAAGTTGGGAAAGTGGGCAAAAGTCCCGAATTTGGTCCAAAATCACACCCAGGTTCGAGTCCCACAAGTCCCGCCGCGTTCCACCAGGGTTCCGGGGTGCCTACAATGTCCACAACGCACCCAGCAAAGGCGCACTGTGATTGGGAAGAAAAGTTGGGAAAGTGGGCAAAAGTCCCGAATTTGGTCCAAAATCACACCCAGGTTCGAGTCCCACAAGTCCCGCCGCGTTCCACCAGGGTTCCGGGGTGCCTACAATGTCCACAACGCACCCAGCAAAGGCGCACTGTGATTGGGAAGAAAAGTTGGGAAAGTGGGCAAAAGTCCCGAATTTGGTCCAAAATCACACCCAGGTTCGAGTCCCACAAGTCCCGCCGCGTTCCACCAGGGTTCCGGGGTGCCTACAATGCCTAAGACGCACCCAGCAAAGGCGCACTGTGATTGGGAAGAAAAGTTGGGAAAGTGGGCAAAAGTCCCGAATTTGGTCCAAAATCACACCCAGGTTCGAGTCCCACAAGTCCCGCCGCGTTCCACCAGTGTCTCGGGGTGCCTACAATGTCCACAACTTACCCAGCAAAGGCGCACTGTGATTGGGAAGAAAAGTTGGGAAAGTGGGCAAAAGTCCCGAATTTGGTCCAAAATCACACCCAGGTTCGAGTCCCACAAGTCCCGCCGCGTTCCACCAGGGTTCCGGGGTGCCTACAATGTCCACAACTTACCCAGCAAAGGCGCACTGTGATTGGGAAGAAAAGTTGGGAAAGTGGGCAAAAGTCCCGAATTTGGTCCAAAATCACACCCAGGTTCGAGTCCCACAAGTCCCGCCGCGTTCCACCAGGGTTCCGGGGTGCCTACAATGTCCACAACTTACCCAGCAAAGGCGCACTGTGATTGGGAAGAAAAGTTGGGAAAGTGGGCAAAAGTCCCGAATTTGGTCCAAAATCACACCCAGGTTCGAGTCCCACAAGTCCCGCCGCGTTCCACCAGGGTTCCGGGGTGCCTACAATGCCTAAGACGCACCCAGCAAAGGCGCACTGTGATTGGGAAGAAAAGTTGGGAAAGTGGGCAAAAGTCCCGAATTTGGTCCAAAATCACACCCAGGTTCGAGTCCCACAAGTCCCGCCGCGTTCCACCAGGGTTCCGGGGTGCCTACAATGCCTAAGACGCACCCAGCAAAGGCGCACTGTGATTGGGAAGAAAAGTTGGGAAAGTGGGCAAAAGTCCCGAATTTGGTCCAAAATCACACCCAGGTTCGAGTCCCACAAGTCCCGCCGCGTTCCACCAGGGTTCCGGGGTGCCTACAATGTCCACGACGCACCCAGCAAAGGCGCACTGTGATTGGGAAGAAAAGTTGGGAAAGTGGGCAAAAGTCCCGAATTTGGTCCAAAATCACACCCAGGTTCGAGTCCCACAAGTCCCGCCGCGTTCCACCAGGGTTCCGGGGTGCCTACAATGTCCACAACGCACCCAGCAAAGGCGCACTGTGATTGGGAAGAAAAGTTGGGAAAGTGGGCAAAAGTCCCGAATTTGATCCATAATTATACCCAGGTTCGAGTCCCACAAGTCCCGCCGCATTCCACCAGTGTTCCGGGGTGCCTGACATGTCCACGACGCACCCAGCAAAGGCGCACTGTGATTGGGAAGAAAAGTTGGGAAAGTGGGCAAAAGTCCCGAATTTGGTCCAAAATCACACCCAGGTTCGAGTCCCACAAGTCCCGCCGCGTTCCACCAGGGTTCCGGGGCGCCTACAATGTCCACAACGCACCCAGCAAAGGCGCACTGTGATTGGGAAGAAAAGTTGGGAAAGTGGGCAAAAGTCCCGAATTTGGTCCAAAATCACACCCAGGTTCGAGTCCCACAAGTCCCGCCGCGTTCCACCAGGGTTCCGGGGTGCCTACAATGTCCACGACGCACCCAGCAAAGGTGCACTGTGATTGGGAAGAAAAGTTGGGAAAGTGGGCAAAAGTCCCGAATTTGAGCCAAAATCACACCCAGGTTCGAGTCCCACAAGTCCCGCCGCGTTCCACCAGGGTCTCGGGGTGCCTACAATGTCCACGACGCACCCAGCAAAGGTGCACTGTGATTGGGAAGAAAAGTTGGGAAAGTGGGCAAAAGTCCCGAATTTGGTCCAAAATCACACCCAGGTTCGAGTCCCACAAGTCCCGCCGCGTTCCACCAGTGTCTCGGGGTGCCTACAATGTCCACAACGCACCCAGCAAAGGCGCACTGTGATTGGGAAGAAAAGTTGGGAAAGTGGCCAAAAGTCCCGAATTTGGTCCAAAATCACACCCAGGTTCGAGTCCCACAAGTCCCGCCGCGTTCCACCAGGGTTCCGGGGTGCCTACAATGTCCACAACGCACCCAGCAAAGGCGCACTGTGATTGGGAAGAAAAGTTGGGAAAGTGGGCAAAAGTCCCGAATTTGGTCCAAAATCACACCCAGGTTCGAGTCCCACAAGTCCCGCCGCGTTCCACCAGGGTTCCGGGGTGCCTACAATGTCCACAACGCACCCAGCAAAGGCGCACTGTGATTGGGAAGAAAAGTTGGGAAAGTGGGCAAAAGTCCCGAATTTGGTCCAAAATCACACCCAGGTTCGAGTCCCACAAGTCCCGCCGCGTTCCACCAGTGTCTCGGGGTGCCTACAATGTCCACAACGCACCCAGCAAAGGCGCACTGTGATTGGGAAGAAAAGTTGGGAAAGTGGCCAAAAGTCCCGAATTTGGTCCAAAATCACACCCAGGTTCGAGTCCCACAAGTCCCGCCGCGTTCCACCAGGGTTCCGGGGTGCCTACAATGTCCACGACGCACCCAGCAAAGGCGCACTGTGATTGGGAAGAAAAGTTGGGAAAGTGGGCAAAAGTCCCGAATTTGGTCCAAAATCACACCCAGGTTCGAGTCCCACAAGTCCCGCCGCGTTCCACCAGGGTTCCGGGGTGCCTACAATGTCCACGACGCACCCAGCAAAGGCGCACTGTGATTGGGAAGAAAAGTTGGGAAAGTGGGCAAAAGTCCCGAATTTGGTCCAAAATCACACCCAGGTTCGAGTCCCACAAGTCCCGCCGCGTTCCACCAGGGTTCCGGGGCGCCTACAATGTCCACAACGCACCCAGCAAAGGCGCACTGTGATTGGGAAGAAAAGTTGGGAAAGTGGGCAAAAGTCCCGAATTTGGTCCAAAATCACACCCAGGTTCGAGTCCCACAAGTCCCGCCGCGTTCCACCAGTGTCTCGGGGTGCCTACAATGTCCACAACTTACCCAGCAAAGGCGCACTGTGATTGGGAAGAAAAGTTGGGAAAGTGGGCAAAAGTCCCGAATTTGGTCCAAAATCACACCCAGGTTCGAGTCCCACAAGTCCCGCCGCGTTCCACCAGGGTTCCGGGGCGCCTACAATGTCCACAACTTACCCAGCAAAGGTGCACTGTGATTGGGAAGAAAAGTTGGGAAAGTGGGCAAAAGTCCCGAATGTGGTCCAAAATCACACCCAGGTTCGAGTCCCACAAGTCCCGCCGCGTTCCACCGGTGTCCCGGGGGTGCCTGGCATGTCCACAACTTACCCAGCAAAGGCGCACTGTGATTGGGAAGAAAAGTTGGGAAAGTGGGCAAAAGTCCCGAATTTGGTCCAAAATCACACCCAGGTTCGAGTCCCACAAGTCCCGCCGCGTTCCACCAGGGTTCCGGGGCGCCTACAATGTCCACAACGCACCCAGCAAAGGCGCACTGTGATTGGGAAGAAAAGTTGGGAAAGTGGGCAAAAGTCCCGAATTTGGTCCAAAATCACACCCAGGTTCGAGTCCCACAAGTCCCGCCGCGTTCCACCAGGGTTCCGGGGTGCCTACAATGTCCACAACGCACCCAGCAAAGGCGCACTGTGATTGGGAAGAAAAGTTGGGAAAGTGGGCAAAAGTCCCGAATTTGGTCCAAAATCACACCCAGGTTCGAGTCCCACAAGTCCCGCCGCGTTCCACCAGGGTTCCGGGGGTGCCTACAATGTCCACAACGCACCCAGCAAAGGCGCACTGTGATTGGGAAGAAAAGTTGGGAAAGTGGGCAAAAGTCCCGAATTTGGTCCAAAATCACACCCAGGTTCGAGTCCCACAAGTCCCGCCGCGTTCCACCAGGGTTCCGGGGTGCCTACAATGTCCACAACGCACCCAGCAAAGGCGCACTGTGAGTGGGAAGAAAAGTTGGGAAAGTGGGCAAAAGTCCCGAATTTGGTCCAAAATCACACCCAGGTTCGAGTCCCACAAGTCCCGCCGCGTTCCACCAGGGTTCCGGGGTGCCTGACATGTCCACGACGCACCCAGCAAAGGCGCACTGTGATTGGGAAGAAAAGTTGGGAAAGTGGGCAAAAGTCCCGAATTTGGTCCAAAATCACACCCAGGTTCGAGTCCCACAAGTCCCGCCGCGTTCCACCAGGGTTCCGGGGTGCCTACAATGTCCACAACGCACCCAGCAAAGGCGCACTGTGATTGGGAAGAAAAGTTGGGAAAGTGGGCAAAAGTCCCGAATTTGGTCCAAAATCACACCCAGGTTCGAGTCCCACAAGTCCCGCCGCGTTCCACCAGTGTCTCGGGGTGCCTACAATGTCCACAACTTACCCAGCAAAGGCGCACTGTGATTGGGAAGAAAAGTTGGGAAAGTGGGCAAAAGTCCCGAATTTGGTCCAAAATCACACCCAGGTTCGAGTCCCACAAGTCCCGCCGCGTTCCACCAGGGTTCCGGGGTGCCTGACATGTCCACGACGCACCCAGCAAAGGCGCACTGTGATTGGGAAGAAAAGTTGGGAAAGTGGGCAAAAGTCCCGAATTTGGTCCAAAATCACACCCAGGTTCGAGTCCCACAAGTCCCGCCGCGTTCCACCAGGGTTCCGGGGTGCCTACAATGTCCACAACGCACCCAGCAAAGGCGCACTGTGATTGGGAAGAAAAGTTGGGAAAGTGGGCAAAAGTCCCGAATTTGGTCCAAAATCACACCCAGGTTCGAGTCCCACAAGTCCCGCCGCGTTCCACCAGTGTCTCGGGGTGCCTACAATGTCCACAACTTACCCAGCAAAGGCGCACTGTGATTGGGAAGAAAAGTTGGGAAAGTGGGCAAAAGTCCCGAATTTGGTCCAAAATCACACCCAGGTTCGAGTCCCACAAGTCCCGCCGCGTTCCACCAGGGTTCCGGGGTGCCTACAATGTCCACAACGCACCCAGCAAAGGCGCACTGTGAGTGGGAAGAAAAGTTGGGAAAGTGGGCAAAAGTCCCGAATTTGGTCCAAAATCACACCCAGGTTCGAGTCCCACAAGTCCCGCCGCGTTCCACCAGTGTCTCGGGGTGCCTACAATGTCCACGACGCACCCAGCAAAGGCGCACTGTGATTGGGAAGAAAAGTTGGGAAAGTGGGCAAAAGTCCCGAATTTGGTCCAAAATCACACCCAGGTTCGAGTCCCACAAGTCCCGCCGCGTTCCACCAGGGTTCCGGGGCGCCTACAATGTCCACAACTTACCCAGCAAAGGTGCACTGTGATTGGGAAGAAAAGTTGGGAAAGTGGGCAAAAGTCCCGAATGTGGTCCAAAATCACACCCAGGTTCGAGTCCCACAAGTCCCGCCGCGTTCCACCGGTGTCCCGGGGGTGCCTGGCATGTCCACAACTTACCCAGCAAAGGCGCACTGTGATTGGGAAGAAAAGTTGGGAAAGTGGGCAAAAGTCCCGAATTTGGTCCAAAATCACACCCAGGTTCGAGTCCCACAAGTCCCGCCGCGTTCCACCAGGGTTCCGGGGCGCCTACAATGTCCACAACGCACCCAGCAAAGGCGCACTGTGATTGGGAAGAAAAGTTGGGAAAGTGGGCAAAAGTCCCGAATTTGGTCCAAAATCACACCCAGGTTCGAGTCCCACAAGTCCCGCCGCGTTCCACCAGGGTTCCGGGGTGCCTACAATGTCCACAACGCACCCAGCAAAGGCGCACTGTGATTGGGAAGAAAAGTTGGGAAAGTGGGCAAAAGTCCCGAATTTGGTCCAAAATCACACCCAGGTTCGAGTCCCACAAGTCCCGCCGCGTTCCACCAGGGTTCCGGGGTGCCTACAATGTCCACAACGCACCCAGCAAAGGCGCACTGTGATTGGGAAGAAAAGTTGGGAAAGTGGGCAAAAGTCCCGAATTTGATCCAAAATTATGCCCGGGTTGGAGTACCACGAGTCCGGCCGCGTTCCACCGGTGTCCCGGGGGTGCCTGGCATGTCCACAACTTACCCAGCAAAGGCGCACTGTGATTGGGAAGAAAAGTTGGGAAAGTGGGCAAAAGTCCCGAATTTGATCCAAAATTATGCCCGGGTTGGAGTACCACGAGTCCGGCCGCGTTCCACCGGTGTCCCGGGGGTGCCTGGCATGTCCACAACTTACCCAGCAAAGGCGCACTGTGATTGGGAAGAAAAGTTGGGAAAGTGGGCAAAAGTCCCGAATTTGATCCAAAATTATGCCCGGGTTGGAGTACCACGAGTCCGGCCGCGTTCCACCGGTGTCCCGGGGGTGCCTGCCATGTCCACAACTTACCCAGCAAAGGCGCACTGTGATTGGGAAGAAAAGTTGGGAAAGTGGGCAAAAGTCCCGAATTTGATCCAAAATTATGCCCGGGTTGGAGTACCACGAGTCCGGCCGCGTTCCACCGGTGTCCCGGGGGTGCCTGCCATGTCCACAACTTACCCAGCAAAGGCGCACTGTGATTCAGAAGAAAAGTTGGGAAAGTGGGGAAAAAAAGGACCGGAAA
>NW_027316583.1:167500-177500 GCF_033978685.3 Nerophis lumbriciformis | reverse complement strand
GCCTAGGAGCATTTCCCTTTAAGAAGGCCGACGTGCTATGGTTCTCCACCCGGGTACGGAAAGCAAAATTAGTCCCTCTCCTCGCTGGAAGTCCAAAAAAAAGGCGTGAATTTGACTAAGTGCCTAGGAGCATTTCCCTTTAAGAAGGCCGACGTGCTATGGTTCTCCACCTGGGTCAGGAAAGCAAAATTGTCCCTCTCCTCGCTGGAAGTCCAAAAAAAAGGCGTGAATTTGACTAAGTGCCTAGGAGCATTTCCCTTTAAGAAGGCCGACGTGCTATGGTTCTCCACCTGGGTCAGGAAAGCAAAATTGTCCCTCTCCTCGCTGGAAGTCCAAAAAAAAGGCGTGAATTTGACTAAGTGCCTAGGAGCATTTCCCTTTAAGAAGGCCGACGTGCTATGGTTCTCCACCTGGGTCAGGAAAGCAAAATTGTCCCTCTCCTCGCTGGAAGTCCAAAAAAAAGGCGTAAATTTGACTAAGTGCCTAGGAGGATGTCCCTTTAAGAAGGCCGACGTGCTATGGTTCTCCACCTGGGTCAGGAAAGCAAAATTGTCCCTCTCCTCGCTGGAAGTCCAAAAAAAAGGCGTGAATTTGACTAAGTGCCTAGGAGCATTTCCCTTTAAGAAGGCCGACGTGCTATGGTTCTCCACCTGGGTCAGGAAAGCAAAATTGTCCCTCTCCTCGCTGGAAGTCCAAAAAAAAGGCGTAAATTTGACTAAGTGCCTAGGAGGATGTCCCTTTAAGAAGGCCGACGTGCTATGGTTCTCCACCTGGGTCAGGAAAGCAAAATTGTCCCTCTCCTCGCTGGAAGTCCAAAAAAAAGGCGGAAATTTGACTAAGTGCCTAGGAGGATGTCCCTTAAAGAAGGCCGACGTGCTATGGTTCTCCACCTGGGTCTGGAACGCCAAATTAGTCCCTCTCCTCGCTGGAAGTCCAAAAAAAAGGCGGAAATTTGACTAAGTGCCTAGGAGGATGTCCCTTTAAGAAGGCCGACGTGCTATGGTTCTCCACCCGGGTCCGGAACTCAAAATTAGTCCCTCTCCTAGTTGGAAGTCATCAAAAAAAGGCGGAAATTTGACTAAGTGCCATCATTTTAGAGTACCAGGACTATAGTGGGGGAATTGGAGCCCTCTGGTGGACACTCGCTGCAAATGCACCCTGAATTAAAGACATTATTTCCAGTTCTTTTGGGGCCCTATTTTCAGGCGTAAATTTGACTAAGTGTCTAGGGGCATGTCCCTTTAAGAAGGCCGACCTGCTATGGTTCTCCACCTGGGTCTGGAACGCCAAATTAGTCCCTCTCCTCGCTGGAAGTCCAAAAAAAAGGCGTGAATTTGACTAAGTGCCTAGGAGGATGTCCCTTTAAGAAGGCCGACGTGCTATGGTTCTCCACCTGGGTCAGGAAAGCAAAATTGTCCCTCTCCTCGCTGGAAGTCCAAAAAAAAGGCGTGAATTTGACTAAGTGCCTAGGAGGATGTCCCTTTAAGAAGGCCGACGTGCTATGGTTCTCCACCTGGGTCAGGAAAGCAAAATTGTCCCTCTCCTCGCTGGAAGTCCAAAAAAAAAAGGTGTAAATTTGACTAAGTGTCTAGGAGCATTTCCCTTTAAGAAGGCCGACCTGCTATGGTTCTCCACCTGGGTCAGGAACGCCAAATTGTCCCTCTCCTCGCTGGAAGTCCAAAAAAAAGGCGTGAATTTGACTAAGTGCCTAGGAGCATTTCCCTTTAAGAAGGCCGACGTGCTATGGTTCTCCACCCGGGTACGGAAAGCAAAATTAGTCCCTCTCCTCGCTGGAAGTCCAAAAAAAAGGCGTAAATTTGACTAAGTGCCTAGGAGGATGTCCCTTTAAGAAGGCCGACGTGCTATGGTTCTCCACCCGGGTCCGGAACTCAAAATGAGTCCCTCTCCTAGTTGGAAGTCATCAAAAAAAGGCGGAAATTTGACTAAGTGTCATTATTTTAGAGTACCAGGCCTCTATAGAAAAGTTTGGTTTTTTGTCTATGTGTCATCATTTTAGAGTACCAGGCCTCTATAGAAAAGTTTGGTTTTTTGTCTATGTGTCATCATTTTAGAGTACCAGGGCTCTATAGAAAAGTTTGGTAAATTTGACTAAGTGTCTAGGAGCATTTCCCTTTAAGAAGGCCGACCTGCTATGGTTCTCCACCTGGGTCTGGAACGCAAAATTAGTCCCTCTCCTAGCTGGAAGTCCAAAAAAAAAGGCGTGAATTTGACTAAGTGTCTAGGAGGATGTCCCCTTAAGAAGGCCGACGTGCCTTGGTTCTCTACCTGGGTACGGGACGCCATATTAGTCCCTCTCCTCGCTGGAAGTCCAAAAAAAAGGCGTGAATTTGACTAAGTGTCTAGGAGCATTTCCCTTTAAGAAGGCCGGCCTGCTATGGTTCTCCACCTGGGTCCGGAAAGCAAAATTAGTCCCTCTCCTCGCTGGAAGTCCAAAAAAAAGGCGTGAATTTGACTAAGTGCCTAGGAGGATGTCCCTTTAAGAAGGCCGACGTGCTATGGTCCTCCACCTGGGTCAGGAACGCAAAATTGTCCCTCTCCTCGCTGGAAGTCCAAAAAAAAGGCGTGAATTTGACTAAGTGCCTAGGAGGATGTCCCTTTAAGAAGGCCGACGTGCTATGGTTCTCCACCTGGGTCAGGAAAGCAAAATTGTCCCTCTCCTCGCTGGAAGTCCAAAAAAAAAAGGTGTAAATTTGACTAAGTGTCTAGGAGCATTTCCCTTTAAGAAGGCCGACCTGCTATGGTTCTCCACCTGGGTCAGGAACGCCAAATTGTCCCTCTCCTCGCTGGAAGTCCAAAAAAAAGGCGTGAATTTGACTAAGTGCCTAGGAGCATTTCCCTTTAAGAAGGCCGACGTGCTATGGTTCTCCACCTGGGTCAGGAAAGCAAAATTGTCCCTCTCCTCGCTGGAAGTCCAAAAAAAAGGCGTGAATTTGACTAAGTGCCTAGGAGCATTTCCCTTTAAGAAGGCCGACGTGCTATGGTTCTCCACCTGGGTCAGGAAAGCAAAATTGTCCCTCTCCTCGCTGGAAGTCCAAAAAAAAGGCGTGAATTTGACTAAGTGTCTAGGAGCATTTCCCTTTAAGAAGGCCGACGTGCTATGGTTCTCCACCTGGGTCAGGAAAGCAAAATTGTCCCTCTCCTCGCTGGAAGTCCAAAAAAAAGGCGTAAATTTGACTAAGTGCCTAGGAGGATGTCCCTTTAAGAAGGCCGACGTGCTATGGTTCTCCACCTGGGTCAGGAAAGCAAAATTGTCCCTCTCCTCGCTGGAAGTCCAAAAAAAAGGCGTAAATTTGACTAAGTGCCTAGGAGGATGTCCCTTAAAGAAGGCCGACGTGCTATGGTTCTCCACCTGGGTCTGGAACGCCAAATTAGTCCCTCTCCTCGCTGGAAGTCCAAAAAAAAGGCGGAAATTTGACTAAGTGCCTAGGAGGATGTCCCTTTAAGAAGGCCGACGTGCTATGGTTCTCCACCCGGGTCCGGAACTCAAAATTAGTCCCTCTCCTAGTTGGAAGTCATCAAAAAAAGGCGGAAATTTGACTAAGTGCCATCATTTTAGAGTACCAGGACTATAGCTGGGGAATTGGAGCCCTCTGGTGGACACTCGCTGCAAATGCACCCTGAATTAAACACATTATTTCCAGTTCTTTTGGGGCCCTATTTTCAGACGTTGTGGAGCCCTCCAGTGGACTCCCGCCTCCAATGCACCCCCATAATTATAGACATCACCCCCCAAATTAAAGACATTATTTCCAGTTCTTTTGGGCCCCTATTTTCAGCCGGTTTGGCGTATTTCCTTGACGCCGGGGAGTCCTACAGGTGTTCCCGGGGAATGAGAGGCCTTTTGTGGGCCAGAAAGAGTGGGGAACCCTTGGAGCCCCTATTTTCAGACAGTTTGGCTTATTTCGGTGACGCCGGGGCGTCCATCAGGTCTTCCCGGGGAATGAGAGGCCTTTTGTGGCCATATGTCAACAAAAGAGTGGGGAAATGGAGCCCTCCGGTGGACTCCCGCTGCAAATGCACCCCCCAAATTAAATACATTAATTCCAGGCCTTTTGGGGCCCTATATTCAGACGGTGTGGAGCCCTCCAGTGGACTCCCGCCTCCAATGCACCCCCATAATTATAGACATCACCCCCCAAATTAAACACATTATTTCCAGTTCTTTTGGGCCCCTATTTTCAGACGGTTTGGCGTGTTTCCTTGACGCCGGGGAGTCCTACAGGTGTTCCCGGGGAATGAGAGGCCTTTTGTGGGCCAGAAAGAGTGGGGAACCCTTGGAGCCCCTATTTTCAGACAGTTTGCCGTATTTCGGTGACGCCGGGGCGTCCATCAGGTCTTCCCGGGGAATGTGAGGCCTTTCGTGGGCCATATTTTCAGACAGATTGGCCTGTTTCAGTGACGCCGAGGCGTCCATCAGGTCTTCCCGGGGAGTGTGAGGCCTTTTGGGGCCCTATTTTCAGACAGAAAAAAAAGAAAAGTAACCCTTACACTACAAAGGACAGCGGGGAAACGCCCCCCCAGCAAAGTCACAGGGGAAGTGGGGTAGACAAGTGGAGAGTGTCTGGGGAAAAGTCCACAAAATGATCAAAAATCACACACAGGTACGAGTGCCACAAGTCCCGCCGCGTCCCACCCGAGTCCGAGGTGCCCCCCGCATGCCCAAAACGCACCCAGCAAAGGCGCACTGTGAGTGGGGAAGAAAAGTTGGAAAAGTGGGCAAAAGTCCGGAAAAATGACCAAAAACCACACCCAGGTTAGAGCCCCACACGTCCTGCAGTCGCACCCGAGTCCTGGGATGCCCAACATGTCCAAAAAAATCAAAAAAAGCCCAAAAAATCAAAAAAATCCCCGGGCCGTATCTTGGACGCCGGCGTACCGCGTTCGGCCCTCGTGCCGTAGTTTGGCGACCGATTGTAAAAATTTGCCGCGACCGGCTAGTTTTTTTCCTTGGAGTAAATAGAGAGTAGATCCAGCAGGAAATATGCACTATAAACAAAGAGAGGGAGTTTGGAGGGGGGCAAAAACGCCCTCTTGGAACTTTTGCAGCAGCACACATCAAACTAGCGGGGAGAAGGCATGCATAGCAAAAGGCCACGAAATGATCCAAAATCACACCCAGGTTCGAGTCCCACAAGTCCCGCCGCGTTCCACCAGGGTTCCGGGGTGCCTGACATGTCCACGACGCACCCAGCAAAGGCGCACTGTGATTGGGAAGAAAAGTTGGGAAAGTGGGCAAAAGTCCCGAATTTTATCCAAAATTATACCCAGGTTCGAGTCCCACAAGTCCCGCCGCGTTCCACCAGTGTCTCGGGGTGCCTACAATGTCCACAACGCACCCAGCAAAGGCATCACACCCAGGTTCGAGTCCCACAAGTCCCGCCGCGTTCCACCAGGGTTCCGGGGTGCCTACAATGTCCACAACTTACCCAGCAAAGGCGCACTGTGATTGGGAAGAAAAGTTGGGAAAGTGGGCAAAAGTCCCGAATTTGGTCCAAAATCACACCCAGGTTCGAGTCCCACAAGTCCCGCCGCGTTCCACCAGGGTTCCGGGGTGCCTACAATGTCCACGACGCACCCAGCAAAGGCGCACTGTGATTGGGAAGAAAAGTTGGGAAAGTGGGCAAAAGTCCCGAATTTGGTCCAAAATCACACCCAGGTTCGAGTCCCACAAGTCCCGCCGCGTTCCACCAGTGTCTCGGGGTGCCTACAATGTCCACAACTTACCCAGCAAAGGCGCACTGTGATTGGGAAGAAAAGTTGGGAAAGTGGGCAAAAGTCCCGAATTTGGTCCAAAATCACACCCAGGTTCGAGTCCCACAAGTCCCGCCGCGTTCCACCAGGGTTCCGGGGGTGCCTGGCATGTCCACAACTTACCCAGCAAAGGCGCACTGTGATTGGGAAGAAAAGTTGGGAAAGTGGGCAAAAGTCCCGAATTTGGTCCAAAATCACACCCAGGTTCGAGCCCCACAAGTCCCGCCGCGTTCCACCAGTGTCTCGGGGTGCCTACAATGTCCACAACTTACCCAGCAAAGGCGCACTGTGATTGGGAAGAAAAGTTGGGAAAGTGGGCAAAAGTCCCGAATTTGGTCCAAAATCACACCCAGGTTCGAGTCCCACAAGTCCCGCCGCGTTCCACCAGGGTTCCGGGGTGCCTACAATGTCCACAACGCACCCAGCAAAGGCGCACTGTGATTGGGAAGAAAAGTTGGGAAAGTGGGCAAAAGTCCCGAATTTGATCCAAAATCACACCCAGGTTCGAGTCCCACAAGTCCCGCCGCGTTCCACCAGTGTCTCGGGGTGCCTACAATGTCCACAACGCACCCAGCAAAGGCGCACTGTGATTGGGAAGAAAAGTTGGGAAAGTGGGCAAAAGTCCCGAATTTGGTCCAAAATCACACCCAGGTTCGAGTCCCACAAGTCCCGCCGCGTTCCACCAGGGTTCCGGGGGTGCCTGGCATGTCCACAACTTACCCAGCAAAGGCGCACTGTGATTGGGAAGAAAAGTTGGGAAAGTGGGCAAAAGTCCCGAATTTGGTCCAAAATCACACCCAGGTTCGAGCCCCACAAGTCCCGCCGCGTTCCACCAGTGTCTCGGGGTGCCTACAATGTCCACAACTTACCCAGCAAAGGCGCACTGTGATTGGGAAGAAAAGTTGGGAAAGTGGGCAAAAGTCCCGAATTTGGTCCAAAATCACACCCAGGTTCGAGTCCCACAAGTCCCGCCGCGTTCCACCAGGGTTCCGGGGTGCCTACAATGTCCACAACGCACCCAGCAAAGGCGCACTGTGATTGGGAAGAAAAGTTGGGAAAGTGGGCAAAAGTCCCGAATTTGATCCAAAATCACACCCAGGTTCGAGTCCCACAAGTCCCGCCGCGTTCCACCAGTGTCTCGGGGTGCCTACAATGTCCACAACGCACCCAGCAAAGGCGCACTGTGATTGGGAAGAAAAGTTGGGAAAGTGGGCAAAAGTCCCGAATTTGGTCCAAAATCACACCCAGGTTCGAGTCCCACAAGTCCCGCCGCGTTCCACCAGTGTCTCGGGGTGCCTACAATGTCCACGACGCACCCAGCAAAGGCGCACTGTGATTGGGAAGAAAAGTTGGGAAAGTGGGCAAAAGTCCCGAATTTGGTCCAAAATCACACCCAGGTTCGAGCCCCACAAGTCCCGCCGCGTTCCACCAGTGTCTCGGGGTGCCTACAATGTCCACGACGCACCCAGCAAAGGCGCACTGTGATTGGGAAGAAAAGTTGGGAAAGTGGGCAAAAGTCCCGAATTTGGTCCAAAATCACACCCAGGTTCGAGTCCCACAAGTCCCGCCGCGTTCCACCAGGGTTCCGGGGTGCCTACAATGTCCACAACGCACCCAGCAAAGGCGCACTGTGATTGGGAAGAAAAGTTGGGAAAGTGGGCAAAAGTCCCGAATTTGGTCCAAAATCACACCCAGGTTCGAGTCCCGCAAGTCCCGCCGCGTTCCACCAGTGTCTCGGGGTGCCTACAATGTCCACAACGCACCCAGCAAAGGCGCACTGTGATTGGGAAGAAAAGTTGGGAAAGTGGGCAAAAGTCCCGAATTTGGTCCAAAATCACACCCAGGTTCGAGCCCCACAAGTCCCGCCGCGTTCCACCAGTGTCTCGGGGTGCCTACAATGTCCACGACGCACCCAGCAAAGGCGCACTGTGATTGGGAAGAAAAGTTGGGAAAGTGGGCAAAAGTCCCGAATTTGGTCCAAAATCACACCCAGGTTCGAGCCCCACAAGTCCCGCCGCGTTCCACCAGTGTCTCGGGGTGCCTACAATGTCCACGACGCACCCAGCAAAGGCGCACTGTGATTGGGAAGAAAAGTTGGGAAAGTGGGCAAAAGTCCCGAATTTGGTCCAAAATCACACCCAGGTTCGAGTCCCACAAGTCCCGCCGCGTTCCACCAGGGTTCCGGGGTGCCTACAATGTCCACAACGCACCCAGCAAAGGCGCACTGTGATTGGGAAGAAAAGTTGGGAAAGTGGGCAAAAGTCCCGAATTTGGTCCAAAATCACACCCAGGTTCGAGTCCCGCAAGTCCCGCCGCGTTCCACCAGTGTCTCGGGGTGCCTACAATGTCCACAACGCACCCAGCAAAGGCGCACTGTGATTGGGAAGAAAAGTTGGGAAAGTGGGCAAAAGTCCCGAATTTGATCCAAAATTATGCCCGGGTTGGAGTACCACGAGTCCGGCCGCGTTCCACCGGTGTCCCGGGGGTGCCTGGCATGTCCACAACTTACCCAGCAAAGGCGCACTGTGATTGGGAAGAAAAGTTGGGAAAGTGGGCAAAAGTCCCGAATTTGATCCAAAATTATGCCCGGGTTGGAGTACCACGAGTCCGGCCGCGTTCCACCGGTGTCCCGGGGGTGCCTGGCATGTCCACAACTTACCCAGCAAAGGCGCACTGTGATTGGGAAGAAAAGTTGGGAAAGTGGGCAAAAGTCCCGAATTTGATCCAAAATTATGCCCGGGTTGGAGTACCACGAGTCCGGCCGCGTTCCACCGGTGTCCCGGGGGTGCCTGCCATGTCCACAACTTACCCAGCAAAGGCGCACTGTGATTGGGAAGAAAAGTTGGGAAAGTGGGCAAAAGTCCCGAATTTGATCCAAAATTATGCCCGGGTTGGAGTACCACGAGTCCGGCCGCGTTCCACCGGTGTCCCGGGGGTGCCTGCCATGTCCACAACTTACCCAGCAAAGGCGCACTGTGATTGGGAAGAAAAGTTGGGAAAGTGGGCAAAAGTCCCGAATTTGATCCAAAATTATGCCCGGGTTGGAGTACCACGAGTCCGGCCGCGTTCCACCGGTGTCCCGGGGGTGCCTGCCATGTCCACAACTTACCCAGCAAAGGCGCACTGTGATTCAGAAGAAAAGTTGGGAAAGTGGGGAAAAAAAGGACCGGAAAATATCCAAAATTATGCCCGGGTTGGAGTACCACGAGTCCGGCCGCGTTCCACCGGTGTCCCGGGGGTGCCTGGCACGTCCACAACTTACCCAGCAAAGGCGCACTGTCAGTGGGGAAGACCAAACATGTCTCGGATTTTTTCCAAGTACCTTAACGAGAGAGGCTAAAAAGCACCTGTTTTTACCTTCTCTCGTTGTTGTACTTAGAAAAAAAACGAGAAAATAAAAAATCTGGGTTTTTTTCTAAGTACCTTAACGAGAGAGGCTAAAAAAAACCATTTTTTACCTTCTCTCGTTGTTGTACTTAGAAAAAAAACGAGAAAAAAAATTTTCCCCATTCATTTCAATGGGAGTTCATTTTTTTTTTGGGATTTTTTCTAAGTACCTTAACGAGAGAGGCTTAATTTTTCACCTACTTTTTACCTTCTCTCGATTTTTCGTTTTTTACCTGGTCGACCAAAACACCTCCATCTCGTTACTATGTGCACCATGTCTGACAGGCTGAAATCACAGGGAACGCGTCCGAGTCAAAGTGAGCTATTTTCGGACACAAATATGGTGTTTTTCCCCTCTATCCTCTGGTTCTTTTTTCAAACTGATCTTCCAGCATCTGAGCGACAGGGGCTCATGCAGACACCTGTGTCCGCCCGAGGGGCGCCTTCCCGGACACATATATGGTGCTTCCCCCCTCTTTACCCCGGTCCTTTTTCAAACTGATCTTCCAGCATCTGAGCGACAGGGGCTCATGCAGACACCTGTGTCCGCCCGAGGGGCGCCTTCCCGGACACATATATGGTGCTTCCCCCCTCTTTACCCCGGTCCTTTTTCAAACTGATCTTCCAGCATCTGAGCGACAGGGGCTCATGCAGACACCTGTGTCCGCCCGAGGGGCGCCTTCCCGGACACATATATGGTGCTTTCCCCCTCTTTACCCCGGTCCTTTTTCAAACTGATCTTCCAGCTTCTGAGCGACAGGGGCTCATGCAGACACCTGTGTCCGCCTAAGGGGCGCTGTTTCGGACACATTTTCAACTTTTCCCGCATGAATGAAATCCT
>NW_027316583.1:145000-155000 GCF_033978685.3 Nerophis lumbriciformis | reverse complement strand
AAAAGGCGGAAATTTGACTAAGTGCCTAGGAGGATGTCCCTTTAAGAAGGCCGACGTGCTATGGTTCTCCACCCGGGTCCGGAACTCAAAATTAGTCCCTCTCCTAGTTGGAAGTCATCAAAAAAAGGCGGAAATTTGACTAAGTGCCATCATTTTAGAGTACCAGGACTATAGTGGGGGAATTGGAGCCCTCTGGTGGACACTCGCTGCAAATGCACCCTGAATTAAAGACATTATTTCCAGTTCTTTTGGGGCCCTATTTTCAGGCGTAAATTTGACTAAGTGTCTAGGGGCATGTCCCTTTAAGAAGGCCGACCTGCTATGGTTCTCCACCTGGGTCTGGAACGCCAAATTAGTCCCTCTCCTCGCTGGAAGTCCAAAAAAAAGGCGTGAATTTGACTAAGTGCCTAGGAGGATGTCCCTTTAAGAAGGCCGACGTGCTATGGTTCTCCACCTGGGTCAGGAAAGCAAAATTGTCCCTCTCCTCGCTGGAAGTCCAAAAAAAAGGCGTGAATTTGACTAAGTGCCTAGGAGGATGTCCCTTTAAGAAGGCCGACGTGCTATGGTTCTCCACCTGGGTCAGGAAAGCAAAATTGTCCCTCTCCTCGCTGGAAGTCCAAAAAAAAAAGGTGTAAATTTGACTAAGTGTCTAGGAGCATTTCCCTTTAAGAAGGCCGACCTGCTATGGTTCTCCACCTGGGTCAGGAACGCCAAATTGTCCCTCTCCTCGCTGGAAGTCCAAAAAAAAGGCGTGAATTTGACTAAGTGCCTAGGAGCATTTCCCTTTAAGAAGGCCGACGTGCTATGGTTCTCCACCCGGGTACGGAAAGCAAAATTAGTCCCTCTCCTCGCTGGAAGTCCAAAAAAAAGGCGTAAATTTGACTAAGTGCCTAGGAGGATGTCCCTTTAAGAAGGCCGACGTGCTATGGTTCTCCACCCGGGTCCGGAACTCAAAATGAGTCCCTCTCCTAGTTGGAAGTCATCAAAAAAAGGCGGAAATTTGACTAAGTGTCATTATTTTAGAGTACCAGGCCTCTATAGAAAAGTTTGGTTTTTTGTCTATGTGTCATCATTTTAGAGTACCAGGCCTCTATAGAAAAGTTTGGTTTTTTGTCTATGTGTCATCATTTTAGAGTACCAGGGCTCTATAGAAAAGTTTGGTAAATTTGACTAAGTGTCTAGGAGCATTTCCCTTTAAGAAGGCCGACCTGCTATGGTTCTCCACCTGGGTCTGGAACGCAAAATTAGTCCCTCTCCTAGCTGGAAGTCCAAAAAAAAAGGCGTGAATTTGACTAAGTGTCTAGGAGGATGTCCCCTTAAGAAGGCCGACGTGCCTTGGTTCTCTACCTGGGTACGGGACGCCATATTAGTCCCTCTCCTCGCTGGAAGTCCAAAAAAAAGGCGTGAATTTGACTAAGTGTCTAGGAGCATTTCCCTTTAAGAAGGCCGGCCTGCTATGGTTCTCCACCTGGGTCCGGAAAGCAAAATTAGTCCCTCTCCTCGCTGGAAGTCCAAAAAAAAGGCGTGAATTTGACTAAGTGCCTAGGAGGATGTCCCTTTAAGAAGGCCGACGTGCTATGGTCCTCCACCTGGGTCAGGAACGCAAAATTGTCCCTCTCCTCGCTGGAAGTCCAAAAAAAAGGCGTGAATTTGACTAAGTGCCTAGGAGGATGTCCCTTTAAGAAGGCCGACGTGCTATGGTTCTCCACCTGGGTCAGGAAAGCAAAATTGTCCCTCTCCTCGCTGGAAGTCCAAAAAAAAAAGGTGTAAATTTGACTAAGTGTCTAGGAGCATTTCCCTTTAAGAAGGCCGACCTGCTATGGTTCTCCACCTGGGTCAGGAACGCCAAATTGTCCCTCTCCTCGCTGGAAGTCCAAAAAAAAGGCGTGAATTTGACTAAGTGCCTAGGAGCATTTCCCTTTAAGAAGGCCGACGTGCTATGGTTCTCCACCTGGGTCAGGAAAGCAAAATTGTCCCTCTCCTCGCTGGAAGTCCAAAAAAAAGGCGTGAATTTGACTAAGTGCCTAGGAGCATTTCCCTTTAAGAAGGCCGACGTGCTATGGTTCTCCACCTGGGTCAGGAAAGCAAAATTGTCCCTCTCCTCGCTGGAAGTCCAAAAAAAAGGCGTGAATTTGACTAAGTGTCTAGGAGCATTTCCCTTTAAGAAGGCCGACGTGCTATGGTTCTCCACCTGGGTCAGGAAAGCAAAATTGTCCCTCTCCTCGCTGGAAGTCCAAAAAAAAGGCGTAAATTTGACTAAGTGCCTAGGAGGATGTCCCTTTAAGAAGGCCGACGTGCTATGGTTCTCCACCTGGGTCAGGAAAGCAAAATTGTCCCTCTCCTCGCTGGAAGTCCAAAAAAAAGGCGTAAATTTGACTAAGTGCCTAGGAGGATGTCCCTTAAAGAAGGCCGACGTGCTATGGTTCTCCACCTGGGTCTGGAACGCCAAATTAGTCCCTCTCCTCGCTGGAAGTCCAAAAAAAAGGCGGAAATTTGACTAAGTGCCTAGGAGGATGTCCCTTTAAGAAGGCCGACGTGCTATGGTTCTCCACCCGGGTCCGGAACTCAAAATTAGTCCCTCTCCTAGTTGGAAGTCATCAAAAAAAGGCGGAAATTTGACTAAGTGCCATCATTTTAGAGTACCAGGACTATAGCTGGGGAATTGGAGCCCTCTGGTGGACACTCGCTGCAAATGCACCCTGAATTAAACACATTATTTCCAGTTCTTTTGGGGCCCTATTTTCAGACGTTGTGGAGCCCTCCAGTGGACTCCCGCCTCCAATGCACCCCCATAATTATAGACATCACCCCCCAAATTAAAGACATTATTTCCAGTTCTTTTGGGCCCCTATTTTCAGCCGGTTTGGCGTATTTCCTTGACGCCGGGGAGTCCTACAGGTGTTCCCGGGGAATGAGAGGCCTTTTGTGGGCCAGAAAGAGTGGGGAACCCTTGGAGCCCCTATTTTCAGACAGTTTGGCTTATTTCGGTGACGCCGGGGCGTCCATCAGGTCTTCCCGGGGAATGAGAGGCCTTTTGTGGCCATATGTCAACAAAAGAGTGGGGAAATGGAGCCCTCCGGTGGACTCCCGCTGCAAATGCACCCCCCAAATTAAATACATTAATTCCAGGCCTTTTGGGGCCCTATATTCAGACGGTGTGGAGCCCTCCAGTGGACTCCCGCCTCCAATGCACCCCCATAATTATAGACATCACCCCCCAAATTAAACACATTATTTCCAGTTCTTTTGGGCCCCTATTTTCAGACGGTTTGGCGTGTTTCCTTGACGCCGGGGAGTCCTACAGGTGTTCCCGGGGAATGAGAGGCCTTTTGTGGGCCAGAAAGAGTGGGGAACCCTTGGAGCCCCTATTTTCAGACAGTTTGCCGTATTTCGGTGACGCCGGGGCGTCCATCAGGTCTTCCCGGGGAATGTGAGGCCTTTCGTGGGCCATATTTTCAGACAGATTGGCCTGTTTCAGTGACGCCGAGGCGTCCATCAGGTCTTCCCGGGGAGTGTGAGGCCTTTTGGGGCCCTATTTTCAGACAGAAAAAAAAGAAAAGTAACCCTTACACTACAAAGGACAGCGGGGAAACGCCCCCCCAGCAAAGTCACAGGGGAAGTGGGGTAGACAAGTGGAGAGTGTCTGGGGAAAAGTCCACAAAATGATCAAAAATCACACACAGGTACGAGTGCCACAAGTCCCGCCGCGTCCCACCCGAGTCCGAGGTGCCCCCCGCATGCCCAAAACGCACCCAGCAAAGGCGCACTGTGAGTGGGGAAGAAAAGTTGGAAAAGTGGGCAAAAGTCCGGAAAAATGACCAAAAACCACACCCAGGTTAGAGCCCCACACGTCCTGCAGTCGCACCCGAGTCCTGGGATGCCCAACATGTCCAAAAAAATCAAAAAAAGCCCAAAAAATCAAAAAAATCCCCGGGCCGTATCTTGGACGCCGGCGTACCGCGTTCGGCCCTCGTGCCGTAGTTTGGCGACCGATTGTAAAAATTTGCCGCGACCGGCTAGTTTTTTTCCTTGGAGTAAATAGAGAGTAGATCCAGCAGGAAATATGCACTATAAACAAAGAGAGGGAGTTTGGAGGGGGGCAAAAACGCCCTCTTGGAACTTTTGCAGCAGCACACATCAAACTAGCGGGGAGAAGGCATGCATAGCAAAAGGCCACGAAATGATCCAAAATCACACCCAGGTTCGAGTCCCACAAGTCCCGCCGCGTTCCACCAGGGTTCCGGGGTGCCTGACATGTCCACGACGCACCCAGCAAAGGCGCACTGTGATTGGGAAGAAAAGTTGGGAAAGTGGGCAAAAGTCCCGAATTTTATCCAAAATTATACCCAGGTTCGAGTCCCACAAGTCCCGCCGCGTTCCACCAGTGTCTCGGGGTGCCTACAATGTCCACAACGCACCCAGCAAAGGCATCACACCCAGGTTCGAGTCCCACAAGTCCCGCCGCGTTCCACCAGGGTTCCGGGGTGCCTACAATGTCCACAACTTACCCAGCAAAGGCGCACTGTGATTGGGAAGAAAAGTTGGGAAAGTGGGCAAAAGTCCCGAATTTGGTCCAAAATCACACCCAGGTTCGAGTCCCACAAGTCCCGCCGCGTTCCACCAGGGTTCCGGGGTGCCTACAATGTCCACGACGCACCCAGCAAAGGCGCACTGTGATTGGGAAGAAAAGTTGGGAAAGTGGGCAAAAGTCCCGAATTTGGTCCAAAATCACACCCAGGTTCGAGTCCCACAAGTCCCGCCGCGTTCCACCAGTGTCTCGGGGTGCCTACAATGTCCACAACTTACCCAGCAAAGGCGCACTGTGATTGGGAAGAAAAGTTGGGAAAGTGGGCAAAAGTCCCGAATTTGGTCCAAAATCACACCCAGGTTCGAGTCCCACAAGTCCCGCCGCGTTCCACCAGGGTTCCGGGGGTGCCTGGCATGTCCACAACTTACCCAGCAAAGGCGCACTGTGATTGGGAAGAAAAGTTGGGAAAGTGGGCAAAAGTCCCGAATTTGGTCCAAAATCACACCCAGGTTCGAGCCCCACAAGTCCCGCCGCGTTCCACCAGTGTCTCGGGGTGCCTACAATGTCCACAACTTACCCAGCAAAGGCGCACTGTGATTGGGAAGAAAAGTTGGGAAAGTGGGCAAAAGTCCCGAATTTGGTCCAAAATCACACCCAGGTTCGAGTCCCACAAGTCCCGCCGCGTTCCACCAGGGTTCCGGGGTGCCTACAATGTCCACAACGCACCCAGCAAAGGCGCACTGTGATTGGGAAGAAAAGTTGGGAAAGTGGGCAAAAGTCCCGAATTTGATCCAAAATCACACCCAGGTTCGAGTCCCACAAGTCCCGCCGCGTTCCACCAGTGTCTCGGGGTGCCTACAATGTCCACAACGCACCCAGCAAAGGCGCACTGTGATTGGGAAGAAAAGTTGGGAAAGTGGGCAAAAGTCCCGAATTTGGTCCAAAATCACACCCAGGTTCGAGTCCCACAAGTCCCGCCGCGTTCCACCAGGGTTCCGGGGGTGCCTGGCATGTCCACAACTTACCCAGCAAAGGCGCACTGTGATTGGGAAGAAAAGTTGGGAAAGTGGGCAAAAGTCCCGAATTTGGTCCAAAATCACACCCAGGTTCGAGCCCCACAAGTCCCGCCGCGTTCCACCAGTGTCTCGGGGTGCCTACAATGTCCACAACTTACCCAGCAAAGGCGCACTGTGATTGGGAAGAAAAGTTGGGAAAGTGGGCAAAAGTCCCGAATTTGGTCCAAAATCACACCCAGGTTCGAGTCCCACAAGTCCCGCCGCGTTCCACCAGGGTTCCGGGGTGCCTACAATGTCCACAACGCACCCAGCAAAGGCGCACTGTGATTGGGAAGAAAAGTTGGGAAAGTGGGCAAAAGTCCCGAATTTGATCCAAAATCACACCCAGGTTCGAGTCCCACAAGTCCCGCCGCGTTCCACCAGTGTCTCGGGGTGCCTACAATGTCCACAACGCACCCAGCAAAGGCGCACTGTGATTGGGAAGAAAAGTTGGGAAAGTGGGCAAAAGTCCCGAATTTGGTCCAAAATCACACCCAGGTTCGAGTCCCACAAGTCCCGCCGCGTTCCACCAGTGTCTCGGGGTGCCTACAATGTCCACGACGCACCCAGCAAAGGCGCACTGTGATTGGGAAGAAAAGTTGGGAAAGTGGGCAAAAGTCCCGAATTTGGTCCAAAATCACACCCAGGTTCGAGCCCCACAAGTCCCGCCGCGTTCCACCAGTGTCTCGGGGTGCCTACAATGTCCACGACGCACCCAGCAAAGGCGCACTGTGATTGGGAAGAAAAGTTGGGAAAGTGGGCAAAAGTCCCGAATTTGGTCCAAAATCACACCCAGGTTCGAGTCCCACAAGTCCCGCCGCGTTCCACCAGGGTTCCGGGGTGCCTACAATGTCCACAACGCACCCAGCAAAGGCGCACTGTGATTGGGAAGAAAAGTTGGGAAAGTGGGCAAAAGTCCCGAATTTGGTCCAAAATCACACCCAGGTTCGAGTCCCGCAAGTCCCGCCGCGTTCCACCAGTGTCTCGGGGTGCCTACAATGTCCACAACGCACCCAGCAAAGGCGCACTGTGATTGGGAAGAAAAGTTGGGAAAGTGGGCAAAAGTCCCGAATTTGGTCCAAAATCACACCCAGGTTCGAGCCCCACAAGTCCCGCCGCGTTCCACCAGTGTCTCGGGGTGCCTACAATGTCCACGACGCACCCAGCAAAGGCGCACTGTGATTGGGAAGAAAAGTTGGGAAAGTGGGCAAAAGTCCCGAATTTGGTCCAAAATCACACCCAGGTTCGAGCCCCACAAGTCCCGCCGCGTTCCACCAGTGTCTCGGGGTGCCTACAATGTCCACGACGCACCCAGCAAAGGCGCACTGTGATTGGGAAGAAAAGTTGGGAAAGTGGGCAAAAGTCCCGAATTTGGTCCAAAATCACACCCAGGTTCGAGTCCCACAAGTCCCGCCGCGTTCCACCAGGGTTCCGGGGTGCCTACAATGTCCACAACGCACCCAGCAAAGGCGCACTGTGATTGGGAAGAAAAGTTGGGAAAGTGGGCAAAAGTCCCGAATTTGGTCCAAAATCACACCCAGGTTCGAGTCCCGCAAGTCCCGCCGCGTTCCACCAGTGTCTCGGGGTGCCTACAATGTCCACAACGCACCCAGCAAAGGCGCACTGTGATTGGGAAGAAAAGTTGGGAAAGTGGGCAAAAGTCCCGAATTTGATCCAAAATTATGCCCGGGTTGGAGTACCACGAGTCCGGCCGCGTTCCACCGGTGTCCCGGGGGTGCCTGGCATGTCCACAACTTACCCAGCAAAGGCGCACTGTGATTGGGAAGAAAAGTTGGGAAAGTGGGCAAAAGTCCCGAATTTGATCCAAAATTATGCCCGGGTTGGAGTACCACGAGTCCGGCCGCGTTCCACCGGTGTCCCGGGGGTGCCTGGCATGTCCACAACTTACCCAGCAAAGGCGCACTGTGATTGGGAAGAAAAGTTGGGAAAGTGGGCAAAAGTCCCGAATTTGATCCAAAATTATGCCCGGGTTGGAGTACCACGAGTCCGGCCGCGTTCCACCGGTGTCCCGGGGGTGCCTGCCATGTCCACAACTTACCCAGCAAAGGCGCACTGTGATTGGGAAGAAAAGTTGGGAAAGTGGGCAAAAGTCCCGAATTTGATCCAAAATTATGCCCGGGTTGGAGTACCACGAGTCCGGCCGCGTTCCACCGGTGTCCCGGGGGTGCCTGCCATGTCCACAACTTACCCAGCAAAGGCGCACTGTGATTGGGAAGAAAAGTTGGGAAAGTGGGCAAAAGTCCCGAATTTGATCCAAAATTATGCCCGGGTTGGAGTACCACGAGTCCGGCCGCGTTCCACCGGTGTCCCGGGGGTGCCTGCCATGTCCACAACTTACCCAGCAAAGGCGCACTGTGATTCAGAAGAAAAGTTGGGAAAGTGGGGAAAAAAAGGACCGGAAAATATCCAAAATTATGCCCGGGTTGGAGTACCACGAGTCCGGCCGCGTTCCACCGGTGTCCCGGGGGTGCCTGGCACGTCCACAACTTACCCAGCAAAGGCGCACTGTCAGTGGGGAAGACCAAACATGTCTCGGATTTTTTCCAAGTACCTTAACGAGAGAGGCTAAAAAGCACCTGTTTTTACCTTCTCTCGTTGTTGTACTTAGAAAAAAAACGAGAAAATAAAAAATCTGGGTTTTTTTCTAAGTACCTTAACGAGAGAGGCTAAAAAAAACCATTTTTTACCTTCTCTCGTTGTTGTACTTAGAAAAAAAACGAGAAAAAAAATTTTCCCCATTCATTTCAATGGGAGTTCATTTTTTTTTTGGGATTTTTTCTAAGTACCTTAACGAGAGAGGCTTAATTTTTCACCTACTTTTTACCTTCTCTCGATTTTTCGTTTTTTACCTGGTCGACCAAAACACCTCCATCTCGTTACTATGTGCACCATGTCTGACAGGCTGAAATCACAGGGAACGCGTCCGAGTCAAAGTGAGCTATTTTCGGACACAAATATGGTGTTTTTCCCCTCTATCCTCTGGTTCTTTTTTCAAACTGATCTTCCAGCATCTGAGCGACAGGGGCTCATGCAGACACCTGTGTCCGCCCGAGGGGCGCCTTCCCGGACACATATATGGTGCTTCCCCCCTCTTTACCCCGGTCCTTTTTCAAACTGATCTTCCAGCATCTGAGCGACAGGGGCTCATGCAGACACCTGTGTCCGCCCGAGGGGCGCCTTCCCGGACACATATATGGTGCTTCCCCCCTCTTTACCCCGGTCCTTTTTCAAACTGATCTTCCAGCATCTGAGCGACAGGGGCTCATGCAGACACCTGTGTCCGCCCGAGGGGCGCCTTCCCGGACACATATATGGTGCTTTCCCCCTCTTTACCCCGGTCCTTTTTCAAACTGATCTTCCAGCTTCTGAGCGACAGGGGCTCATGCAGACACCTGTGTCCGCCTAAGGGGCGCTGTTTCGGACACATTTTCAACTTTTCCCGCATGAATGAAATCCTGGAACTGATTCCACCCAGGTACTTAGGACTTCCAGGGCTTGAGCGACAGGGGCTCTGTCCGGAGCGTGTGTCCGCCTAGGGGGCGCTGTCCCGGACACATTTTCAACTTTTCCCGCATGGATGAAATCCTGGAACTGATTCCACCCAGGTACTTAGGGCTTCCAGGGCTTGAGCGACAGGGGCTCTGTCCGGAGCGTGTGTCCGCCTAGGGGGCGCTGTCTCGGACACATTTTCAACTTTTCCCGCATGGATGAAATCCTGGAACTGATTCCACCCAGGTACTTAGGGCTTCCAGGGCTTGAGCGACAGGGGCTCTGTCCGGAGCGTGTGTCCGCCTAGGTGGCGCTGTCTCGGACACATTTTCAACTTTTCCCGCATGAATGAAATCCTGGAACTGATTCCACCCAGGTACTTAGGGCTTCCAGGGCTTGAGCGACAGGGGCTCTGTCCGGAGCGTGTGTCCGCCTAGGGGGCGCTGTCTCGGACACATTTTCAACTTTTCCCGCATGGATGAAATCCTGGAACTGATTCCACCCAGGTACTTAGGGCTTCCAGGGCTTGAGCGACAGGGGCTCTGTCCGGAGCGTGTGTCCGCCTAGGGGGCGCTGTCCCGGACACATTTTCAACTTTTCCCGCATGGATGAAATCCTGGAACTGATTCCACCCAGGTACTTGGGGCTTCCAGGGCTCGAGCGACAGGGGCTCTGTCCGGAGCGTGTGTCCGCCTAGGGGGCGCTGTCTCGGACACATTTTCAACTTTTCCCGCATGAATGAAATCCTGGACCTCCGTCCAGGTACTCGGGGCTTCCCAGGACTTGAGCGACAGGGGCTCGGACCTGGGAAAAGCCCCGGCCCACTTCCCCTTTCCCCTCTAACCCTCTGGTAAACACGACTTGCCACGGAGCGGCCCTCACCGGCCGGCGTCAGCCGGTTACCCAG
>NW_027316583.1:125000-135000 GCF_033978685.3 Nerophis lumbriciformis | reverse complement strand
CCTGGGTCAGGAAAGCAAAATTGTCCCTCTCCTCGCTGGAAGTCCAAAAAAAAGGCGTGAATTTGACTAAGTGCCTAGGAGCATTTCCCTTTAAGAAGGCCGACGTGCTATGGTTCTCCACCTGGGTCAGGAAAGCAAAATTGTCCCTCTCCTCGCTGGAAGTCCAAAAAAAAGGCGTAAATTTGACTAAGTGCCTAGGAGGATGTCCCTTTAAGAAGGCCGACGTGCTATGGTTCTCCACCTGGGTCAGGAAAGCAAAATTGTCCCTCTCCTCGCTGGAAGTCCAAAAAAAAGGCGGAAATTTGACTAAGTGCCTAGGAGGATGTCCCTTAAAGAAGGCCGACGTGCTATGGTTCTCCACCTGGGTCTGGAACGCCAAATTAGTCCCTCTCCTCGCTGGAAGTCCAAAAAAAAGGCGGAAATTTGACTAAGTGCCTAGGAGGATGTCCCTTTAAGAAGGCCGACGTGCTATGGTTCTCCACCCGGGTCCGGAACTCAAAATTAGTCCCTCTCCTAGTTGGAAGTCATCAAAAAAAGGCGGAAATTTGACTAAGTGCCATCATTTTAGAGTACCAGGACTATAGTGGGGGAATTGGAGCCCTCTGGTGGACACTCGCTGCAAATGCACCCTGAATTAAAGACATTATTTCCAGTTCTTTTGGGGCCCTATTTTCAGGCGTAAATTTGACTAAGTGTCTAGGGGCATGTCCCTTTAAGAAGGCCGACCTGCTATGGTTCTCCACCTGGGTCTGGAACGCCAAATTAGTCCCTCTCCTCGCTGGAAGTCCAAAAAAAAGGCGTGAATTTGACTAAGTGCCTAGGAGGATGTCCCTTTAAGAAGGCCGACGTGCTATGGTTCTCCACCTGGGTCAGGAAAGCAAAATTGTCCCTCTCCTCGCTGGAAGTCCAAAAAAAAGGCGTGAATTTGACTAAGTGCCTAGGAGGATGTCCCTTTAAGAAGGCCGACGTGCTATGGTTCTCCACCTGGGTCAGGAAAGCAAAATTGTCCCTCTCCTCGCTGGAAGTCCAAAAAAAAAAGGTGTAAATTTGACTAAGTGTCTAGGAGCATTTCCCTTTAAGAAGGCCGACCTGCTATGGTTCTCCACCTGGGTCAGGAACGCCAAATTGTCCCTCTCCTCGCTGGAAGTCCAAAAAAAAGGCGTGAATTTGACTAAGTGCCTAGGAGCATTTCCCTTTAAGAAGGCCGACGTGCTATGGTTCTCCACCCGGGTACGGAAAGCAAAATTAGTCCCTCTCCTCGCTGGAAGTCCAAAAAAAAGGCGTAAATTTGACTAAGTGCCTAGGAGGATGTCCCTTTAAGAAGGCCGACGTGCTATGGTTCTCCACCCGGGTCCGGAACTCAAAATGAGTCCCTCTCCTAGTTGGAAGTCATCAAAAAAAGGCGGAAATTTGACTAAGTGTCATTATTTTAGAGTACCAGGCCTCTATAGAAAAGTTTGGTTTTTTGTCTATGTGTCATCATTTTAGAGTACCAGGCCTCTATAGAAAAGTTTGGTTTTTTGTCTATGTGTCATCATTTTAGAGTACCAGGGCTCTATAGAAAAGTTTGGTAAATTTGACTAAGTGTCTAGGAGCATTTCCCTTTAAGAAGGCCGACCTGCTATGGTTCTCCACCTGGGTCTGGAACGCAAAATTAGTCCCTCTCCTAGCTGGAAGTCCAAAAAAAAAGGCGTGAATTTGACTAAGTGTCTAGGAGGATGTCCCCTTAAGAAGGCCGACGTGCCTTGGTTCTCTACCTGGGTACGGGACGCCATATTAGTCCCTCTCCTCGCTGGAAGTCCAAAAAAAAGGCGTGAATTTGACTAAGTGTCTAGGAGCATTTCCCTTTAAGAAGGCCGGCCTGCTATGGTTCTCCACCTGGGTCCGGAAAGCAAAATTAGTCCCTCTCCTCGCTGGAAGTCCAAAAAAAAGGCGTGAATTTGACTAAGTGCCTAGGAGGATGTCCCTTTAAGAAGGCCGACGTGCTATGGTCCTCCACCTGGGTCAGGAACGCAAAATTGTCCCTCTCCTCGCTGGAAGTCCAAAAAAAAGGCGTGAATTTGACTAAGTGCCTAGGAGGATGTCCCTTTAAGAAGGCCGACGTGCTATGGTTCTCCACCTGGGTCAGGAAAGCAAAATTGTCCCTCTCCTCGCTGGAAGTCCAAAAAAAAAAGGTGTAAATTTGACTAAGTGTCTAGGAGCATTTCCCTTTAAGAAGGCCGACCTGCTATGGTTCTCCACCTGGGTCAGGAACGCCAAATTGTCCCTCTCCTCGCTGGAAGTCCAAAAAAAAGGCGTGAATTTGACTAAGTGCCTAGGAGCATTTCCCTTTAAGAAGGCCGACGTGCTATGGTTCTCCACCTGGGTCAGGAAAGCAAAATTGTCCCTCTCCTCGCTGGAAGTCCAAAAAAAAGGCGTGAATTTGACTAAGTGCCTAGGAGCATTTCCCTTTAAGAAGGCCGACGTGCTATGGTTCTCCACCTGGGTCAGGAAAGCAAAATTGTCCCTCTCCTCGCTGGAAGTCCAAAAAAAAGGCGTGAATTTGACTAAGTGTCTAGGAGCATTTCCCTTTAAGAAGGCCGACGTGCTATGGTTCTCCACCTGGGTCAGGAAAGCAAAATTGTCCCTCTCCTCGCTGGAAGTCCAAAAAAAAGGCGTAAATTTGACTAAGTGCCTAGGAGGATGTCCCTTTAAGAAGGCCGACGTGCTATGGTTCTCCACCTGGGTCAGGAAAGCAAAATTGTCCCTCTCCTCGCTGGAAGTCCAAAAAAAAGGCGTAAATTTGACTAAGTGCCTAGGAGGATGTCCCTTAAAGAAGGCCGACGTGCTATGGTTCTCCACCTGGGTCTGGAACGCCAAATTAGTCCCTCTCCTCGCTGGAAGTCCAAAAAAAAGGCGGAAATTTGACTAAGTGCCTAGGAGGATGTCCCTTTAAGAAGGCCGACGTGCTATGGTTCTCCACCCGGGTCCGGAACTCAAAATTAGTCCCTCTCCTAGTTGGAAGTCATCAAAAAAAGGCGGAAATTTGACTAAGTGCCATCATTTTAGAGTACCAGGACTATAGCTGGGGAATTGGAGCCCTCTGGTGGACACTCGCTGCAAATGCACCCTGAATTAAACACATTATTTCCAGTTCTTTTGGGGCCCTATTTTCAGACGTTGTGGAGCCCTCCAGTGGACTCCCGCCTCCAATGCACCCCCATAATTATAGACATCACCCCCCAAATTAAAGACATTATTTCCAGTTCTTTTGGGCCCCTATTTTCAGCCGGTTTGGCGTATTTCCTTGACGCCGGGGAGTCCTACAGGTGTTCCCGGGGAATGAGAGGCCTTTTGTGGGCCAGAAAGAGTGGGGAACCCTTGGAGCCCCTATTTTCAGACAGTTTGGCTTATTTCGGTGACGCCGGGGCGTCCATCAGGTCTTCCCGGGGAATGAGAGGCCTTTTGTGGCCATATGTCAACAAAAGAGTGGGGAAATGGAGCCCTCCGGTGGACTCCCGCTGCAAATGCACCCCCCAAATTAAATACATTAATTCCAGGCCTTTTGGGGCCCTATATTCAGACGGTGTGGAGCCCTCCAGTGGACTCCCGCCTCCAATGCACCCCCATAATTATAGACATCACCCCCCAAATTAAACACATTATTTCCAGTTCTTTTGGGCCCCTATTTTCAGACGGTTTGGCGTGTTTCCTTGACGCCGGGGAGTCCTACAGGTGTTCCCGGGGAATGAGAGGCCTTTTGTGGGCCAGAAAGAGTGGGGAACCCTTGGAGCCCCTATTTTCAGACAGTTTGCCGTATTTCGGTGACGCCGGGGCGTCCATCAGGTCTTCCCGGGGAATGTGAGGCCTTTCGTGGGCCATATTTTCAGACAGATTGGCCTGTTTCAGTGACGCCGAGGCGTCCATCAGGTCTTCCCGGGGAGTGTGAGGCCTTTTGGGGCCCTATTTTCAGACAGAAAAAAAAGAAAAGTAACCCTTACACTACAAAGGACAGCGGGGAAACGCCCCCCCAGCAAAGTCACAGGGGAAGTGGGGTAGACAAGTGGAGAGTGTCTGGGGAAAAGTCCACAAAATGATCAAAAATCACACACAGGTACGAGTGCCACAAGTCCCGCCGCGTCCCACCCGAGTCCGAGGTGCCCCCCGCATGCCCAAAACGCACCCAGCAAAGGCGCACTGTGAGTGGGGAAGAAAAGTTGGAAAAGTGGGCAAAAGTCCGGAAAAATGACCAAAAACCACACCCAGGTTAGAGCCCCACACGTCCTGCAGTCGCACCCGAGTCCTGGGATGCCCAACATGTCCAAAAAAATCAAAAAAAGCCCAAAAAATCAAAAAAATCCCCGGGCCGTATCTTGGACGCCGGCGTACCGCGTTCGGCCCTCGTGCCGTAGTTTGGCGACCGATTGTAAAAATTTGCCGCGACCGGCTAGTTTTTTTCCTTGGAGTAAATAGAGAGTAGATCCAGCAGGAAATATGCACTATAAACAAAGAGAGGGAGTTTGGAGGGGGGCAAAAACGCCCTCTTGGAACTTTTGCAGCAGCACACATCAAACTAGCGGGGAGAAGGCATGCATAGCAAAAGGCCACGAAATGATCCAAAATCACACCCAGGTTCGAGTCCCACAAGTCCCGCCGCGTTCCACCAGGGTTCCGGGGTGCCTGACATGTCCACGACGCACCCAGCAAAGGCGCACTGTGATTGGGAAGAAAAGTTGGGAAAGTGGGCAAAAGTCCCGAATTTTATCCAAAATTATACCCAGGTTCGAGTCCCACAAGTCCCGCCGCGTTCCACCAGTGTCTCGGGGTGCCTACAATGTCCACAACGCACCCAGCAAAGGCATCACACCCAGGTTCGAGTCCCACAAGTCCCGCCGCGTTCCACCAGGGTTCCGGGGTGCCTACAATGTCCACAACTTACCCAGCAAAGGCGCACTGTGATTGGGAAGAAAAGTTGGGAAAGTGGGCAAAAGTCCCGAATTTGGTCCAAAATCACACCCAGGTTCGAGTCCCACAAGTCCCGCCGCGTTCCACCAGGGTTCCGGGGTGCCTACAATGTCCACGACGCACCCAGCAAAGGCGCACTGTGATTGGGAAGAAAAGTTGGGAAAGTGGGCAAAAGTCCCGAATTTGGTCCAAAATCACACCCAGGTTCGAGTCCCACAAGTCCCGCCGCGTTCCACCAGTGTCTCGGGGTGCCTACAATGTCCACAACTTACCCAGCAAAGGCGCACTGTGATTGGGAAGAAAAGTTGGGAAAGTGGGCAAAAGTCCCGAATTTGGTCCAAAATCACACCCAGGTTCGAGTCCCACAAGTCCCGCCGCGTTCCACCAGGGTTCCGGGGGTGCCTGGCATGTCCACAACTTACCCAGCAAAGGCGCACTGTGATTGGGAAGAAAAGTTGGGAAAGTGGGCAAAAGTCCCGAATTTGGTCCAAAATCACACCCAGGTTCGAGCCCCACAAGTCCCGCCGCGTTCCACCAGTGTCTCGGGGTGCCTACAATGTCCACAACTTACCCAGCAAAGGCGCACTGTGATTGGGAAGAAAAGTTGGGAAAGTGGGCAAAAGTCCCGAATTTGGTCCAAAATCACACCCAGGTTCGAGTCCCACAAGTCCCGCCGCGTTCCACCAGGGTTCCGGGGTGCCTACAATGTCCACAACGCACCCAGCAAAGGCGCACTGTGATTGGGAAGAAAAGTTGGGAAAGTGGGCAAAAGTCCCGAATTTGATCCAAAATCACACCCAGGTTCGAGTCCCACAAGTCCCGCCGCGTTCCACCAGTGTCTCGGGGTGCCTACAATGTCCACAACGCACCCAGCAAAGGCGCACTGTGATTGGGAAGAAAAGTTGGGAAAGTGGGCAAAAGTCCCGAATTTGGTCCAAAATCACACCCAGGTTCGAGTCCCACAAGTCCCGCCGCGTTCCACCAGGGTTCCGGGGGTGCCTGGCATGTCCACAACTTACCCAGCAAAGGCGCACTGTGATTGGGAAGAAAAGTTGGGAAAGTGGGCAAAAGTCCCGAATTTGGTCCAAAATCACACCCAGGTTCGAGCCCCACAAGTCCCGCCGCGTTCCACCAGTGTCTCGGGGTGCCTACAATGTCCACAACTTACCCAGCAAAGGCGCACTGTGATTGGGAAGAAAAGTTGGGAAAGTGGGCAAAAGTCCCGAATTTGGTCCAAAATCACACCCAGGTTCGAGTCCCACAAGTCCCGCCGCGTTCCACCAGGGTTCCGGGGTGCCTACAATGTCCACAACGCACCCAGCAAAGGCGCACTGTGATTGGGAAGAAAAGTTGGGAAAGTGGGCAAAAGTCCCGAATTTGATCCAAAATCACACCCAGGTTCGAGTCCCACAAGTCCCGCCGCGTTCCACCAGTGTCTCGGGGTGCCTACAATGTCCACAACGCACCCAGCAAAGGCGCACTGTGATTGGGAAGAAAAGTTGGGAAAGTGGGCAAAAGTCCCGAATTTGGTCCAAAATCACACCCAGGTTCGAGTCCCGCAAGTCCCGCCGCGTTCCACCAGTGTCTCGGGGTGCCTACAATGTCCACAACGCACCCAGCAAAGGCGCACTGTGATTGGGAAGAAAAGTTGGGAAAGTGGGCAAAAGTCCCGAATTTGGTCCAAAATCACACCCAGGTTCGAGCCCCACAAGTCCCGCCGCGTTCCACCAGTGTCTCGGGGTGCCTACAATGTCCACGACGCACCCAGCAAAGGCGCACTGTGATTGGGAAGAAAAGTTGGGAAAGTGGGCAAAAGTCCCGAATTTGGTCCAAAATCACACCCAGGTTCGAGCCCCACAAGTCCCGCCGCGTTCCACCAGTGTCTCGGGGTGCCTACAATGTCCACGACGCACCCAGCAAAGGCGCACTGTGATTGGGAAGAAAAGTTGGGAAAGTGGGCAAAAGTCCCGAATTTGGTCCAAAATCACACCCAGGTTCGAGTCCCACAAGTCCCGCCGCGTTCCACCAGGGTTCCGGGGTGCCTACAATGTCCACAACGCACCCAGCAAAGGCGCACTGTGATTGGGAAGAAAAGTTGGGAAAGTGGGCAAAAGTCCCGAATTTGGTCCAAAATCACACCCAGGTTCGAGTCCCGCAAGTCCCGCCGCGTTCCACCAGTGTCTCGGGGTGCCTACAATGTCCACAACGCACCCAGCAAAGGCGCACTGTGATTGGGAAGAAAAGTTGGGAAAGTGGGCAAAAGTCCCGAATTTGATCCAAAATTATGCCCGGGTTGGAGTACCACGAGTCCGGCCGCGTTCCACCGGTGTCCCGGGGGTGCCTGGCATGTCCACAACTTACCCAGCAAAGGCGCACTGTGATTGGGAAGAAAAGTTGGGAAAGTGGGCAAAAGTCCCGAATTTGATCCAAAATTATGCCCGGGTTGGAGTACCACGAGTCCGGCCGCGTTCCACCGGTGTCCCGGGGGTGCCTGGCATGTCCACAACTTACCCAGCAAAGGCGCACTGTGATTGGGAAGAAAAGTTGGGAAAGTGGGCAAAAGTCCCGAATTTGATCCAAAATTATGCCCGGGTTGGAGTACCACGAGTCCGGCCGCGTTCCACCGGTGTCCCGGGGGTGCCTGCCATGTCCACAACTTACCCAGCAAAGGCGCACTGTGATTGGGAAGAAAAGTTGGGAAAGTGGGCAAAAGTCCCGAATTTGATCCAAAATTATGCCCGGGTTGGAGTACCACGAGTCCGGCCGCGTTCCACCGGTGTCCCGGGGGTGCCTGCCATGTCCACAACTTACCCAGCAAAGGCGCACTGTGATTGGGAAGAAAAGTTGGGAAAGTGGGCAAAAGTCCCGAATTTGATCCAAAATTATGCCCGGGTTGGAGTACCACGAGTCCGGCCGCGTTCCACCGGTGTCCCGGGGGTGCCTGCCATGTCCACAACTTACCCAGCAAAGGCGCACTGTGATTCAGAAGAAAAGTTGGGAAAGTGGGGAAAAAAAGGACCGGAAAATATCCAAAATTATGCCCGGGTTGGAGTACCACGAGTCCGGCCGCGTTCCACCGGTGTCCCGGGGGTGCCTGGCACGTCCACAACTTACCCAGCAAAGGCGCACTGTCAGTGGGGAAGACCAAACATGTCTCGGATTTTTTCCAAGTACCTTAACGAGAGAGGCTAAAAAGCACCTGTTTTTACCTTCTCTCGTTGTTGTACTTAGAAAAAAAACGAGAAAATAAAAAATCTGGGTTTTTTTCTAAGTACCTTAACGAGAGAGGCTAAAAAAAACCATTTTTTACCTTCTCTCGTTGTTGTACTTAGAAAAAAAACGAGAAAAAAAATTTTCCCCATTCATTTCAATGGGAGTTCATTTTTTTTTTGGGATTTTTTCTAAGTACCTTAACGAGAGAGGCTTAATTTTTCACCTACTTTTTACCTTCTCTCGATTTTTCGTTTTTTACCTGGTCGACCAAAACACCTCCATCTCGTTACTATGTGCACCATGTCTGACAGGCTGAAATCACAGGGAACGCGTCCGAGTCAAAGTGAGCTATTTTCGGACACAAATATGGTGTTTTTCCCCTCTATCCTCTGGTTCTTTTTTCAAACTGATCTTCCAGCATCTGAGCGACAGGGGCTCATGCAGACACCTGTGTCCGCCCGAGGGGCGCCTTCCCGGACACATATATGGTGCTTCCCCCCTCTTTACCCCGGTCCTTTTTCAAACTGATCTTCCAGCATCTGAGCGACAGGGGCTCATGCAGACACCTGTGTCCGCCCGAGGGGCGCCTTCCCGGACACATATATGGTGCTTCCCCCCTCTTTACCCCGGTCCTTTTTCAAACTGATCTTCCAGCATCTGAGCGACAGGGGCTCATGCAGACACCTGTGTCCGCCCGAGGGGCGCCTTCCCGGACACATATATGGTGCTTTCCCCCTCTTTACCCCGGTCCTTTTTCAAACTGATCTTCCAGCTTCTGAGCGACAGGGGCTCATGCAGACACCTGTGTCCGCCTAAGGGGCGCTGTTTCGGACACATTTTCAACTTTTCCCGCATGAATGAAATCCTGGAACTGATTCCACCCAGGTACTTAGGACTTCCAGGGCTTGAGCGACAGGGGCTCTGTCCGGAGCGTGTGTCCGCCTAGGGGGCGCTGTCCCGGACACATTTTCAACTTTTCCCGCATGGATGAAATCCTGGAACTGATTCCACCCAGGTACTTAGGGCTTCCAGGGCTTGAGCGACAGGGGCTCTGTCCGGAGCGTGTGTCCGCCTAGGGGGCGCTGTCTCGGACACATTTTCAACTTTTCCCGCATGGATGAAATCCTGGAACTGATTCCACCCAGGTACTTAGGGCTTCCAGGGCTTGAGCGACAGGGGCTCTGTCCGGAGCGTGTGTCCGCCTAGGTGGCGCTGTCTCGGACACATTTTCAACTTTTCCCGCATGAATGAAATCCTGGAACTGATTCCACCCAGGTACTTAGGGCTTCCAGGGCTTGAGCGACAGGGGCTCTGTCCGGAGCGTGTGTCCGCCTAGGGGGCGCTGTCTCGGACACATTTTCAACTTTTCCCGCATGGATGAAATCCTGGAACTGATTCCACCCAGGTACTTAGGACTTCCAGGGCTTGAGCGACAGGGGCTCTGTCCGGAGCGTGTGTCCGCCTAGGGGGCGCTGTCCCGGACACATTTTCAACTTTTCCCGCATGAATGAAATCCTGGAACTGATTCCACCCAGGTACTTAGGGCTTCCAGGGCTTGAGCGACAGGGGCTCTGTCCGGAGCGTGTGTCCGCCTAGGGGGCGCTGTCTCGGACACATTTTCAACTTTTCCCGCATGGATGAAATCCTGGAACTGATTCCACCCAGGTACTTAGGGCTTCCAGGGCTTGAGCGACAGGGGCTCTGTCCGGAGCGTGTGTCCGCCTAGGGGGCGCTGTCCCGGACACATTTTCAACTTTTCCCGCATGGATGAAATCCTGGAACTGATTCCACCCAGGTACTTGGGGCTTCCAGGGCTCGAGCGACAGGGGCTCTGTCCGGAGCG
>NW_027316583.1:102500-115000 GCF_033978685.3 Nerophis lumbriciformis | reverse complement strand
TGAATTTGACTAAGTGTCTAGGAGCATTTCCCTTTAAGAAGGCCGACGTGCTATGGTTCTCCACCTGGGTACGGAACGCCAAATTAGTCCCTCTCCTAGCTGGAAGTCCAAAAAAAAGGCGTGAATTTGACTAAGTGTCTAGGAGCATTTCCCTTTAAGAAGGCCGACGTGCTATGGTTCTCCACCTGGGTACGGAACGCCAAATTAGTCCCTCTCCTAGCTGGAAGTAGTCAAAAAAAGGCGGAAATTTGACTAAGTGTCATTATTTTAGAGTACCAGGCCTCTATAGAAAAGTTTGATTAGTCCCTCTCCTCGCTGGAAGTCCAAAAAAAAGGCGTGAATTTGACTAAGTGCCTAGGAGCATTTCCCTTTAAGAAGGCCGACGTGCTATGGTTCTCCACCTGGGTCAGGAAAGCAAAATTGTCCCTCTCCTCGCTGGAAGTCCAAAAAAAAAGGCGTAAATTTGACTAAGTGCCTAGGAGGATGTCCCTTTAAGAAGGCTGACCTGCTATGGTTCTCCACCCGGGTGCGGAAAGCAAAATTAGTCCCTCTCCTCGCTGGAAGTCCAAAAAAAAGGCGTGAATTTGACTAAGTGCCTAGGAGGATGTCCCTTTAAGAAGGCTGACCTGCTATGGTTCTCCACCCGGGTGCGGAAAGCAAAATTAGTCCCTCTCCTCGCTGGAAGTCCAAAAAAAAGGCGTAAATTTGACTAAGTGCCTAGGAGGATGTCCCTTTAAGAAGGCCGACCTGCTATGGTTCTCCACCTGGGTCAGGAAAGCAAAATTGTCCCTCTCCTCGCTGGAAGTCCAAAAAAAGGTGTAAATTTGACTAAGTGCCTAGGAGGATGTCCCTTTAAGAAGGCCGACGTGCTATGGTTCTCCACCTGGGTCTGGAACGCCAAATTAGTCCCTCTCCTCGCTGGAAGTCCAAAAAAAAGGCGTGAATTTGACTAAGTGCCTAGGAGGATGTCCCTTTAAGAAGGCCGACCTGCTATGGTTCTCCACCTGGGTCAGGAAAGCAAAATTGTCCCTCTCCTCGCTGGAAGTCCAAAAAAAGGTGTAAATTTGACTAAGTGCCTAGGAGGATGTCCCTTTAAGAAGGCCGACGTGCTATGGTTCTCCACCTGGGTCTGGAACGCCAAATTAGTCCCTCTCCTCGCTGGAAGTCCAAAAAAAAGGCGGAAATTTGACTAAGTGCCTAGGAGGATGTCCCTTTAAGAAGGCCGACGTGCTATGGTTCTCCACCTGGGTCAGGAAAGCAAAATTGTCCCTCTCCTCGCTGGAAGTCCAAAAAAAAGGCGTGAATTTGACTAAGTGCCTAGGAGCATTTCCCTTTAAGAAGGCCGACGTGCTATGGTTCTCCACCTGGGTCAGGAAAGCAAAATTGTCCCTCTCCTCGCTGGAAGTCCAAAAAAAAGGCGTGAATTTGACTAAGTGCCTAGGAGCATTTCCCTTTAAGAAGGCCGACGTGCTATGGTTCTCCACCTGGGTCAGGAAAGCAAATTAGTCCCTCTCCTCGCTGGAAGTCCAAAAAAAAGGCGTGAATTTGACTAAGTGCCTAGGAGCATTTCCCTTTAAGAAGGCCGACGTGCTATGGTTCTCCACCTGGGTCAGGAAAGCAAATTAGTCCCTCTCCTCGCTGGAAGTCCAAAAAAAAGGCGTGAATTTGACTAAGTGCCTAGGAGCATTTCCCTTTAAGAAGGCCGACGTGCTATGGTCCTCCACCTGGGTCAGGAACGCAAAATTGTCCCTCTCCTCGCTGGAAGTCCAAAAAAAAGGTGTAAATTTGACTAAGTGCCTAGGAGGATGTCCCTTTAAGAAGGCCGACGTGCTATGGTCCTCCACCTGGGTCAGGAACGCAAAATTGTCCCTCTCCTCGCTGGAAGTCCAAAAAAAAGGTGTAAATTTGACTAAGTGCCTAGGAGGATGTCCCTTTAAGAAGGCCGACGTGCTATGGTCCTCCACCTGGGTCAGGAACGCAAAATTAGTCCCTCTCCTCGCTGGAAGTCCAAAAAAAAGGCGGAAATTTGACTAAGTGCCATCATTTTAGAGTACCAGGCCTCTATAGAAAAGTTTGGTTTTTTGTCTATGTGTCATCATTTTAGAGTACCAGGGCTCTATAGAAAAGTTTGGTAAATTTGACTAAGTGTCTAGGAGCATTTCCCTTTAAGAAGGCCGACCTGCTATGGTTCTCCACCCGGGTACGGAAAGCAAAATTAGTCCCTCTCCTCGCTGGAAGTCCAAAAAAAAGGCGTGAATTTGACTAAGTGCCTAGGAGCATTTCCCTTTAAGAAGGCCGACGTGCTATGGTTCTCCACCTGGGTCAGGAAAGCAAATTAGTCCCTCTCCTCGCTGGAAGTCCAAAAAAAAGGCGTGAATTTGACTAAGTGCCTAGGAGCATTTCCCTTTAAGAAGGCCGACGTGCTATGGTTCTCCACCTGGGTCAGGAAAGCAAATTAGTCCCTCTCCTCGCTGGAAGTCCAAAAAAAAGGCGTGAATTTGACTAAGTGCCTAGGAGCATTTCCCTTTAAGAAGGCCGACGTGCTATGGTTCTCCACCTGGGTCAGGAAAGCAAAATTGTCCCTCTCCTCGCTGGAAGTCCAAAAAAAAGGCGTGAATTTGACTAAGTGCCTAGGAGCATTTCCCTTTAAGAAGGCCGACGTGCTATGGTCCTCCACCTGGGTCAGGAACGCAAAATTGTCCCTCTCCTCGCTGGAAGTCCAAAAAAAAGGTGTAAATTTGACTAAGTGCCTAGGAGGATGTCCCTTTAAGAAGGCCGACGTGCTATGGTCCTCCACCTGGGTCAGGAACGCAAAATTGTCCCTCTCCTCGCTGGAAGTCCAAAAAAAAGGCGTGAATTTGACTAAGTGCCTAGGAGGATGTCCCTTTAAGAAGGCCGACCTGCTATGGTTCTCCACCTGGGTCAGGAAAGCAAAATTGTCCCTCTCCTCGCTGGAAGTCCAAAAAAAGGTGTAAATTTGACTAAGTGCCTAGGAGGATGTCCCTTTAAGAAGGCCGACGTGCTATGGTTCTCCACCCGGGTCCGGAACTCAAAATTAGTCCCTCTCCTAGTTGGAAGTCATCAAAAAAAGGCGGAAATTTGACTAAGTGCCATCATTTTAGAGTACCAGGACTATAGTGGGGGAATTGGAGCCCTCTGGTGGACACTCGCTGCAAATGCACCCTGAATTAAAGACATTATTTCCAGTTCTTTTGGGGCCCTATTTTCAGGCGTAAATTTGACTAAGTGTCTAGGGGCATGTCCCTTTAAGAAGGCCGACCTGCTATGGTTCTCCACCTGGGTCTGGAACGCCAAATTAGTCCCTCTCCTCGCTGGAAGTCCAAAAAAAAGGCGTGAATTTGACTAAGTGCCTAGGAGCATTTCCCTTTAAGAAGGCCGACGTGCTATGGTTCTCCACCTGGGTCAGGAAAGCAAAATTGTCCCTCTCCTCGCTGGAAGTCCAAAAAAAAGGCGTGAATTTGACTAAGTGCCTAGGAGCATTTCCCTTTAAGAAGGCCGACGTGCTATGGTTCTCCACCTGGGTCAGGAAAGCAAAATTGTCCCTCTCCTCGCTGGAAGTCCAAAAAAAAGGCGTGAATTTGACTAAGTGCCTAGGAGCATTTCCCTTTAAGAAGGCCGACGTGCTATGGTTCTCCACCTGGGTCAGGAAAGCAAATTAGTCCCTCTCCTCGCTGGAAGTCCAAAAAAAAGGCGTGAATTTGACTAAGTGCCTAGGAGCATTTCCCTTTAAGAAGGCCGACGTGCTATGGTTCTCCACCTGGGTCAGGAAAGCAAAATTGTCCCTCTCCTCGCTGGAAGTCCAAAAAAAAGGCGTGAATTTGACTAAGTGCCTAGGAGCATTTCCCTTTAAGAAGGCCGACGTGCTATGGTCCTCCACCTGGGTCAGGAACGCAAAATTGTCCCTCTCCTCGCTGGAAGTCCAAAAAAAAGGTGTAAATTTGACTAAGTGCCTAGGAGGATGTCCCTTTAAGAAGGCCGACGTGCTATGGTCCTCCACCTGGGTCAGGAACGCAAAATTAGTCCCTCTCCTCGCTGGAAGTCCAAAAAAAAGGCGGAAATTTGACTAAGTGCCATCATTTTAGAGTACCAGGCCTCTATAGAAAAGTTTGGTTTTTTGTCTATGTGTCATCATTTTAGAGTACCAGGGCTCTATAGAAAAGTTTGGTAAATTTGACTAAGTGTCTAGGAGCATTTCCCTTTAAGAAGGCCGACCTGCTATGGTTCTCCACCCGGGTACGGAAAGCAAAATTAGTCCCTCTCCTCGCTGGAAGTCCAAAAAAAAGGCGTGAATTTGACTAAGTGCCTAGGAGCATTTCCCTTTAAGAAGGCCGACGTGCTATGGTTCTCCACCTGGGTCAGGAAAGCAAATTAGTCCCTCTCCTCGCTGGAAGTCCAAAAAAAAGGCGTGAATTTGACTAAGTGCCTAGGAGCATTTCCCTTTAAGAAGGCCGACGTGCTATGGTTCTCCACCTGGGTCAGGAAAGCAAATTAGTCCCTCTCCTCGCTGGAAGTCCAAAAAAAAGGCGTGAATTTGACTAAGTGCCTAGGAGCATTTCCCTTTAAGAAGGCCGACGTGCTATGGTTCTCCACCTGGGTCAGGAAAGCAAAATTGTCCCTCTCCTCGCTGGAAGTCCAAAAAAAAGGCGTAAATTTGACTAAGTGCCTAGGAGGATGTCCCTTAAAGAAGGCCGACGTGCTATGGTTCTCCACCTGGGTCTGGAACGCCAAATTAGTCCCTCTCCTCGCTGGAAGTCCAAAAAAAAGGCGGAAATTTGACTAAGTGCCTAGGAGGATGTCCCTTTAAGAAGGCCGACGTGCTATGGTTCTCCACCCGGGTCCGGAACTCAAAATTAGTCCCTCTCCTAGTTGGAAGTCATCAAAAAAAGGCGGAAATTTGACTAAGTGCCATCATTTTAGAGTACCAGGACTATAGCTGGGGAATTGGAGCCCTCTGGTGGACACTCGCTGCAAATGCACCCTGAATTAAACACATTATTTCCAGTTCTTTTGGTGTTCCCGGGGAATGAGAGGCCTTTTGTGGGCCAGAAAGAGTGGGGGACCCTTGGAGCCCCTATTTTCAGACAGTTTGGCTTATTTCGGTGACGCCGGGGCGTCCATCAGGTCTTCCCGGGGAATGAGAGGCCTTTTGTGGCCATATGTCAACAAAAGAGTGGGGAAATGGAGCCCTCCGGTGGACTCCCGCTGCAAATGCACCCCCCAAATTAAATACATTAATTCCAGGCCTTTTGGGGCCCTATATTCAGACGGTGTGGAGCCCTCCAGTGGACTCCCGCCTCCAATGCACCCCCCAAATTAAAGACATCACCCCCCAAATTAAAGGCATCATTTCCAGTTCTTTTGGGGCCCTATTTTCAGACAGTTTGGCGTATTTCCTTGACGCCGGGGAGTCCTACAGGTGTTCCCGGGGAATGAGAGGCCTTTTGTGGGCCAGAAAGAGTGGGGAACCCTTGGAGCCCCTATTTTCAGACAGTTTGCCGTATTTCGGTGACGCCGGGGCGTCCATCAGGTCTTCCCGGGGAATGAGAGGCCTTTTGTGGCCATATGTCAACAAAAGAGTGGGGAAATGGAGCCCTCCGGTGGACTCCCGCTGCAAATGCACCCCCCCAAATTAAATACATTAATTCCAGGCCTTTTGGGGCCCTATATTCAGACGGTGTGTAGCCCTCCAGTGGACTCCCGCCTCCAATGCACCCCCCAAATTAAAGACATCACCCCCCCAAATTAAAGGCATCATTTCCAGTTCTTTTGGGGCCCTATTTTCAGACAGTTTGGCGTATTTCCTTGACGCCGGGGAGTCCTACAGGTGTTCCCGGGGAATGAGAGGCCTTTTGTGGGCCAGAAAGAGTGGGGAACCCTTGGAGCCCCTATTTTCAGACAGTTTGCCGTATTTCGGTGACGCCGGGGCGTCCATCAGGTCTTCCCGGGGAATGTGAGGCCTTTCGTGGGCCATATTTTCAGACAGATTGGCCTGTTTCAGTGACGCCGAGGCGTCCATCAGGTCTTCCCGGGGAGTGTGAGGCCTTTTGGGGCCCTATTTTCAGACAGAAAAAAAAGAAAAGTAACCCTTACACTACAAAGGACAGCGGGGAAACGCCCCCCAGCAAAGTCACAGGGGAAGTGGGGTAGACAAGTGGAGAGTGTCTGGGGAAAAGTCCACAAAATGATCAAAAATCACACCCAGGTACGAGTGCCACAAGTCCCGCCGCGTCCCACCCGAGTCCGAGGTGCCCCCCACATGCCCAAAACGCACCCAGCAAAGGCGCACTGTGAGTGGGGAAGAAAAGTTGGAAAAGTGGGCAAAAGTCCCGAATTTGATCCAAAATCACACCCAGGTTCGAGTCCCACAAGTCCCGCCGCGTTCCACCAGTGTTCCGGGGTGCCTACAATGTCCACAACTTACCCAGCAAAGGCGCACTGTGATTGGGAAGAAAAGTTGGAAAAGTGGGCAAAAGTCCGGAAAAATGACCAAAAACCACACCCAGGTTAGAGCCCCACACGTCCTGCAGTCGCACCCGAGTCCTGGGATGCCCAACATGTCCAAAAAAAATCAAAAAAAGCCCAAAAAATCAAAAAAATCCCCGGGCCGTATCTTGGACGCCGGCGTACCACGTTCGGCCCTCGTGCCGTAGTTTGGCGACCGATTGTAAAAATTTGCCGCGACCGGCTAGTTTTTTTCCTTGGAGTAAATAGAGAGTAGATCCAGCAGAAAATATGCACTATAAACAAAGACAGGGAGTTTGGAGGGGGGGCAAAAACGCCCTCTTGGAACTTAGTCCCGCCGCGTTCCACCAGGGTTCCGGGGTGCCTGACATGTCCACGACGCACCCAGCAAAGGCGCACTGTGATTGGGAAGAAAAGTTGGGAAAGTGGGCAAAAGTCCCCAATTTGGTCCAAAATCACACCCAGGTTCGAGTCCCGCAAGTCCCGCCGCGTTCCATCAGAGTGCCGGGGTGCCTACAATGTCCACAACGCACCCAGCAAAGGCGCACTGTGATTGGGAAGAAAAGTTGGGAAAGTGGGCAAAAGTCCCGAATTTGGACCAAAATCACACCCAGGTTCGAGTCCCACAAGTCCCGCCGCGTTCCACCAGTGTTCCGGGGTGCCTGACATGTCCAAGACGCACCCAGCAAAGGCGCACTGTGATTGGGAAGAAAAGTTGGGAAAGTGGGCAAAAGTCCCGAATTTGGTCCAAAATCACACCCAGGTTCGAGTCCCACAAGTCCCGCCGCGTTCCACCAGAGTGCCGGGGTGCCCTCGGGGTGCCTACAATGTCCACAACTTACCCAGCAAAGGCGCACTGTGATTGGGAAGAAAAGTTGGGAAAGTGGGCAAAAGTCCCGAATTTGGACCAAAATCACACCCAGGTTCGAGTCCCACAAGTCCCGCCGCGTTCCACCAGGGTCCCGGGGTGCCTACAATGTCCACAACGCACCCAGCAAAGGCGCACTGTGATTGGGAAGAAAAGTTGGGAAAGTGGGCAAAAGTCCCGAATTTGGTCCAAAATCACACCCAGGTTCGAGTCCCACAAGTCCCGCCGCGTTCCACCAGGGTTCCGGGGTGCCTACAATGTCCACAACGCACCCAGCAAAGGCGCACTGTGATTGGGAAGAAAAGTTGGGAAAGTGGGCAAAAGTCCCGAATTTGGTCCAAAATCACACCCAGGTTCGAGTCCCGCAAGTCCCGCCGCGTTCCACCAGTGTCTCGGGGTGCCTACAATGTCCACAACGCACCCAGCAAAGGCGCACTGTGATTGGGAAGAAAAGTTGGGAAAGTGGGCAAAAGTCCCGAATTTGGTCCAAAATCACACCCAGGTTCGAGTCCCACAAGTCCCGCCGCGTTCCACCAGGGTTCCGGGATGCCTACAATGTCCACGACGCACCCAGCAAAGGCGCACTGTGATTGGGAAGAAAAGTTGGGAAAGTGGGCAAAAGTCCCGAATTTGGTCCAAAATCACACCCAGGTTCGAGTCCCACAAGTCCCGCCGCGTTCCACCAGGGTTCCGGGGTGCCTACAATGTCCACAACGCACCCAGCAAAGGCGCACTGTGATTGGGAAGAAAAGTTGGGAAAGTGGGCAAAAGTCCCGAATTTGGTCCAAAATCACACCCAGGTTCGAGTCCCGCAAGTCCCGCCGCGTTCCACCAGGGTTCCGGGGTGCCTACAATGTCCACAACGCACCCAGCAAAGGCGCACTGTGATTGGGAAGAAAAGTTGGGAAAGTGGGCAAAAGTCCCGAATTTGGTCCAAAATCACACCCAGGTTCGAGTCCCGCAAGTCCCGCCGCGTTCCACCAGTGTCTCGGGGTGCCTACAATGTCCACAACGCACCCAGCAAAGGCGCACTGTGATTGGGAAGAAAAGTTGGGAAAGTGGGCAAAAGTCCCGAATTTGGTCCAAAATCACACCCAGGTTCGAGTCCCACAAGTCCCGCCGCGTTCCACCAGGGTTCCGGGGTGCCTACAATGTCCACAACGCACCCAGCAAAGGCGCACTGTGATTGGGAAGAAAAGTTGGGAAAGTGGGCAAAAGTCCCGAATTTGGTCCAAAATCACACCCAGGTTCGAGTCCCACAAGTCCCGCCGCGTTCCACCAGGGTTCCGGGGTGCCTACAATGTCCACAACGCACCCAGCAAAGGCGCACTGTGATTGGGAAGAAAAGTTGGGAAAGTGGGCAAAAGTCCCGAATTTGGTCCAAAATCACACCCAGGTTCGAGTCCCGCAAGTCCCGCCGCGTTCCACCAGTGTCTCGGGGTGCCTACAATGTCCACAACGCACCCAGCAAAGGCGCACTGTGATTGGGAAGAAAAGTTGGGAAAGTGGGCAAAAGTCCCGAATTTGGTCCAAAATCACACCCAGGTTCGAGTCCCACAAGTCCCGCCGCGTTCCACCAGGGTTCCGGGATGCCTACAATGTCCACGACGCACCCAGCAAAGGCGCACTGTGATTGGGAAGAAAAGTTGGGAAAGTGGGCAAAAGTCCCGAATTTGGTCCAAAATCACACCCAGGTTCGAGTCCCACAAGTCCCGCCGCGTTCCACCAGGGTTCCGGGGTGCCTACAATGTCCACGACGCACCCAGCAAAGGCGCACTGTGATTGGGAAGAAAAGTTGGGAAAGTGGGCAAAAGTCCCGAATTTGGTCCAAAATCACACCCAGGTTCGAGTCCCACAAGTCCCGCCGCGTTCCACCAGGGTTCCGGGGTGCCTACAATGTCCACAACGCACCCAGCAAAGGCGCACTGTGATTGGGAAGAAAAGTTGGGAAAGTGGGCAAAAGTCCCGAATTTGGTCCAAAATCACACCCAGGTTCGAGTCCCACAAGTCCCGCCGCGTTCCACCAGGGTTCCGGGGTGCCTACAATGTCCACAACGCACCCAGCAAAGGCGCACTGTGATTGGGAAGAAAAGTTGGGAAAGTGGGCAAAAGTCCCGAATTTGGTCCAAAATCACACCCAGGTTCGAGTCCCGCAAGTCCCGCCGCGTTCCACCAGTGTCTCGGGGTGCCTACAATGTCCACAACGCACCCAGCAAAGGCGCACTGTGATTGGGAAGAAAAGTTGGGAAAGTGGGCAAAAGTCCCGAATTTGGTCCAAAATCACACCCAGGTTCGAGTCCCACAAGTCCCGCCGCGTTCCACCAGGGTTCCGGGGTGCCTACAATGTCCACAACGCACCCAGCAAAGGCGCACTGTGAATGGGAAGAAAAGTTGGGAAAGTGGGCAAAAGTCCCGAATTTGGTCCAAAATCACACCCAGGTTCGAGTCCCACAAGTCCCGCCGCGTTCCACCAGGGTTCCGGGGTGCCTACAATGTCCACGACGCACCCAGCAAAGGCGCACTGTGATTGGGAAGAAAAGTTGGGAAAGTGGGCAAAAGTCCCGAATTTGGTCCAAAATCACACCCAGGTTCGAGTCCCACAAGTCCCGCCGCGTTCCACCAGGGTTCCGGGGCGCCTACAATGTCCACAACGCACCCAGCAAAGGTGCACTGTGATTGGGAAGAAAAGTTGGGAAAGTGGGCAAAAGTCCCGAATTTTATCCAAAATCACACCCAGATTAGAGTCCCACAAGTCCCGCCGCGTTCCACCAGGGTTCCGGGGTGCCTACAATGTCCACAACGCACCCAGCAAAGGCGCACTGTGATTGGGAAGAAAAGTTGGGAAAGTGGGCAAAAGTCCCGAATTTGGTCCAAAATCACACCCAGGTTCGAGTCCCACAAGTCCCGCCGCGTTCCACCAGTGTCTCGGGGGTGCCTGGCATGTCCACAACTTACCCAGCAAAGGCGCACTGTGATTGGGAAGAAAAGTTGGGAAAGTGGGCAAAAGTCCCGAATTTGATCCAAAATTATGCCCGGGTTGGAGTACCACGAGTCCGGCCGCGTTCCACCGGTGTCCCGGGGGTGCCTGGCATGTCCACAACTTACCCAGCAAAGGCGCACTGTGATTGGGAAGAAAAGTTGGGAAAGTGGGCAAAAGTCCCGAATTTGATCCAAAATTATGCCCGGGTTGGAGTACCACGAGTCCGGCCGCGTTCCACCGGTGTCCCGGGGGTGCCTGGCATGTCCACAACTTACCCAGCAAAGGCGCACTGTGATTGGGAAGAAAAGTTGGGAAAGTGGGCAAAAGTCCCGAATTTGATCCAAAATTATGCCCGGGTTGGAGTACCACGAGTCCGGCCGCGTTCCACCGGTGTCCCGGGGGTGCCTGCCATGTCCACAACTTACCCAGCAAAGGCGCACTGTGATTCAGAAGAAAAGTTGGGAAAGTGGGGAAAAAAAGGACCGGGAAATATCCAAAATTATGCCCGGGTTGGAGTACCACGAGTCCGGCCGCGTTCCACCGGTGTCCCGGGGGTGCCTGGCACGTCCACAACTTACCCAGCAAAGGCACACTGTCAGTGGGGAAGACCAAACATGTCTCGGATTTTTTCCAAGTACCTTAACGAGAGAGGCTAAAAAGCACCTGTTTTTACCTTCTCTCGTTGTTGTACTTAGAAAAAAAACGAGAAAATAAAAAATCTGGGTTTTTTTCTAAGTACCTTAACGAGAGAGGCTAAAAAAAACCATTTTTTACCTTCTCTCGTTGTTGTACTTAGAAAAAAAACGAGAAAAAAAATTTTCCCCATTCATTTCAATGGGAGTTCATTTTTTTTTTGGGATTTTTTCTAAGTACCTTAACGAGAGAGGCTTAATTTTTCACCTACTTTTTACCTTCTCTCGATTTTTCGTTTTTTACCTGGTCGACCAAAACACCTCCATCTCGTTACTATGTGCACCATGTCTGACAGGCTGAAATCACAGGGAACGCGTCCGAGTCAAAGTGAGCTATTTTCGGACACAAATATGGTGTTTTTCCCCTCTATCCTCTGGTTCTTTTTTCAAACTGATCTTCCAGCATCTGAGCGACAGGGGCTCATGCAGACACCTGTGTCCGCCCGAGGGGCGCCTTCCCGGACACATATATGGTGCTTCCCCCCTCTTTACCCCGGTCCTTTTTCAAACTGATCTTCCAGCATCTGAGCGACAGGGGCTCATGCAGACACCTGTGTCCGCCCGAGGGGCGCCTTCCCGGACACATATATGGTGCTTCCCCCCTCTTTACCCCGGTCCTTTTTCAAACTGATCTTCCAGCATCTGAGCGACAGGGGCTCATGCAGACACCTGTGTCCGCCCGAGGGGCGCCTTCCCGGACACATATATGGTGCTTTCCCCCTCTTTACCCCGGTCCTTTTTCAAACTGCTCTTCCAGCATCTGAGCGACAGGGGCTCATGCAGACACCTGTGTCCGCCTAAGGGGCGCCTTCTCGGACACATTTTCAACTTTTCCCGCATGAATGAAATCCTGGAACTGATTCCACCCAGGTACTTAGGGCTTCCAGGGCTTGAGCGACAGGGGCTCTGTCCGGAGCGTGTGTCCGCCTAGGGGGCGCTGTCCCGGACACATTTTCAACTTTTCCCGCATGGATGAAATCCTGGAACTGATTCCACCCAGGTACTTAGGGCTTCCAGGGCTTGAGCGACAGGGGCTCTGTCCGGAGCGTGTGTCCGCCTAGGGGGCGCTGTCTCGGACACATTTTCAACTTTTCCCGCATGGATGAAATCCTGGAACTGATTCCACCCAGGTACTTAGGGCTTCCAGGGCTTGAGCGACAGGGGCTCTGTCCGGAGCGTGTGTCCGCCTAGGGGGCGCTGTCTCGGACACATTTTCAACTTTTCCCGCATGGATGAAATCCTGGAACTGATTCCACCCAGGTACTTAGGGCTTCCAGGGCTTGAGCGACAGGGGCTCTGTCCGGAGCGTGTGTCCGCCTAGGGGGCGCTGTCTCGGACACATTTTCAACTTTTCCCGCATGGATGAAATCCTGGAACTGATTCCACCCAGGTACTTAGGGCTTCCAGGGCTTGAGCGACAGGGGCTCTGTCCGGAGCGTGTGTCCGCCTAGAGGGCGCTGTCTCGGACACATTTTCA
>NW_027316583.1:82500-90000 GCF_033978685.3 Nerophis lumbriciformis | reverse complement strand
TTAAGAAGGCCGACGTGCTATGGTTCTCCACCCGGGTACGGAAAGCAAAATTAGTCCCTCTCCTCGCTGGAAGTCCAAAAAAAAGGCGTAAATTTGACTAAGTGCCTAGGAGGATGTCCCTTTAAGAAGGCCGACGTGCTATGGTTCTCCACCCGGGTCCGGAACTCAAAATGAGTCCCTCTCCTAGTTGGAAGTCATCAAAAAAAGGCGGAAATTTGACTAAGTGTCATTATTTTAGAGTACCAGGCCTCTATAGAAAAGTTTGGTTTTTTGTCTATGTGTCATCATTTTAGAGTACCAGGCCTCTATAGAAAAGTTTGGTTTTTTGTCTATGTGTCATCATTTTAGAGTACCAGGGCTCTATAGAAAAGTTTGGTAAATTTGACTAAGTGTCTAGGAGCATTTCCCTTTAAGAAGGCCGACCTGCTATGGTTCTCCACCTGGGTCTGGAACGCAAAATTAGTCCCTCTCCTAGCTGGAAGTCCAAAAAAAAAGGCGTGAATTTGACTAAGTGTCTAGGAGGATGTCCCCTTAAGAAGGCCGACGTGCCTTGGTTCTCTACCTGGGTACGGGACGCCATATTAGTCCCTCTCCTCGCTGGAAGTCCAAAAAAAAGGCGTGAATTTGACTAAGTGTCTAGGAGCATTTCCCTTTAAGAAGGCCGGCCTGCTATGGTTCTCCACCTGGGTCCGGAAAGCAAAATTAGTCCCTCTCCTCGCTGGAAGTCCAAAAAAAAGGCGTGAATTTGACTAAGTGCCTAGGAGGATGTCCCTTTAAGAAGGCCGACGTGCTATGGTCCTCCACCTGGGTCAGGAACGCAAAATTGTCCCTCTCCTCGCTGGAAGTCCAAAAAAAAGGCGTGAATTTGACTAAGTGCCTAGGAGGATGTCCCTTTAAGAAGGCCGACGTGCTATGGTTCTCCACCTGGGTCAGGAAAGCAAAATTGTCCCTCTCCTCGCTGGAAGTCCAAAAAAAAAAGGTGTAAATTTGACTAAGTGTCTAGGAGCATTTCCCTTTAAGAAGGCCGACCTGCTATGGTTCTCCACCTGGGTCAGGAACGCCAAATTGTCCCTCTCCTCGCTGGAAGTCCAAAAAAAAGGCGTGAATTTGACTAAGTGCCTAGGAGCATTTCCCTTTAAGAAGGCCGACGTGCTATGGTTCTCCACCTGGGTCAGGAAAGCAAAATTGTCCCTCTCCTCGCTGGAAGTCCAAAAAAAAGGCGTGAATTTGACTAAGTGCCTAGGAGCATTTCCCTTTAAGAAGGCCGACGTGCTATGGTTCTCCACCTGGGTCAGGAAAGCAAAATTGTCCCTCTCCTCGCTGGAAGTCCAAAAAAAAGGCGTGAATTTGACTAAGTGTCTAGGAGCATTTCCCTTTAAGAAGGCCGACGTGCTATGGTTCTCCACCTGGGTCAGGAAAGCAAAATTGTCCCTCTCCTCGCTGGAAGTCCAAAAAAAAGGCGTAAATTTGACTAAGTGCCTAGGAGGATGTCCCTTTAAGAAGGCCGACGTGCTATGGTTCTCCACCTGGGTCAGGAAAGCAAAATTGTCCCTCTCCTCGCTGGAAGTCCAAAAAAAAGGCGTAAATTTGACTAAGTGCCTAGGAGGATGTCCCTTAAAGAAGGCCGACGTGCTATGGTTCTCCACCTGGGTCTGGAACGCCAAATTAGTCCCTCTCCTCGCTGGAAGTCCAAAAAAAAGGCGGAAATTTGACTAAGTGCCTAGGAGGATGTCCCTTTAAGAAGGCCGACGTGCTATGGTTCTCCACCCGGGTCCGGAACTCAAAATTAGTCCCTCTCCTAGTTGGAAGTCATCAAAAAAAGGCGGAAATTTGACTAAGTGCCATCATTTTAGAGTACCAGGACTATAGCTGGGGAATTGGAGCCCTCTGGTGGACACTCGCTGCAAATGCACCCTGAATTAAACACATTATTTCCAGTTCTTTTGGGGCCCTATTTTCAGACGTTGTGGAGCCCTCCAGTGGACTCCCGCCTCCAATGCACCCCCATAATTATAGACATCACCCCCCAAATTAAAGACATTATTTCCAGTTCTTTTGGGCCCCTATTTTCAGCCGGTTTGGCGTATTTCCTTGACGCCGGGGAGTCCTACAGGTGTTCCCGGGGAATGAGAGGCCTTTTGTGGGCCAGAAAGAGTGGGGAACCCTTGGAGCCCCTATTTTCAGACAGTTTGGCTTATTTCGGTGACGCCGGGGCGTCCATCAGGTCTTCCCGGGGAATGAGAGGCCTTTTGTGGCCATATGTCAACAAAAGAGTGGGGAAATGGAGCCCTCCGGTGGACTCCCGCTGCAAATGCACCCCCCAAATTAAATACATTAATTCCAGGCCTTTTGGGGCCCTATATTCAGACGGTGTGGAGCCCTCCAGTGGACTCCCGCCTCCAATGCACCCCCATAATTATAGACATCACCCCCCAAATTAAACACATTATTTCCAGTTCTTTTGGGCCCCTATTTTCAGACGGTTTGGCGTGTTTCCTTGACGCCGGGGAGTCCTACAGGTGTTCCCGGGGAATGAGAGGCCTTTTGTGGGCCAGAAAGAGTGGGGAACCCTTGGAGCCCCTATTTTCAGACAGTTTGCCGTATTTCGGTGACGCCGGGGCGTCCATCAGGTCTTCCCGGGGAATGTGAGGCCTTTCGTGGGCCATATTTTCAGACAGATTGGCCTGTTTCAGTGACGCCGAGGCGTCCATCAGGTCTTCCCGGGGAGTGTGAGGCCTTTTGGGGCCCTATTTTCAGACAGAAAAAAAAGAAAAGTAACCCTTACACTACAAAGGACAGCGGGGAAACGCCCCCCCAGCAAAGTCACAGGGGAAGTGGGGTAGACAAGTGGAGAGTGTCTGGGGAAAAGTCCACAAAATGATCAAAAATCACACACAGGTACGAGTGCCACAAGTCCCGCCGCGTCCCACCCGAGTCCGAGGTGCCCCCCGCATGCCCAAAACGCACCCAGCAAAGGCGCACTGTGAGTGGGGAAGAAAAGTTGGAAAAGTGGGCAAAAGTCCGGAAAAATGACCAAAAACCACACCCAGGTTAGAGCCCCACACGTCCTGCAGTCGCACCCGAGTCCTGGGATGCCCAACATGTCCAAAAAAATCAAAAAAAGCCCAAAAAATCAAAAAAATCCCCGGGCCGTATCTTGGACGCCGGCGTACCGCGTTCGGCCCTCGTGCCGTAGTTTGGCGACCGATTGTAAAAATTTGCCGCGACCGGCTAGTTTTTTTCCTTGGAGTAAATAGAGAGTAGATCCAGCAGGAAATATGCACTATAAACAAAGAGAGGGAGTTTGGAGGGGGGCAAAAACGCCCTCTTGGAACTTTTGCAGCAGCACACATCAAACTAGCGGGGAGAAGGCATGCATAGCAAAAGGCCACGAAATGATCCAAAATCACACCCAGGTTCGAGTCCCACAAGTCCCGCCGCGTTCCACCAGGGTTCCGGGGTGCCTGACATGTCCACGACGCACCCAGCAAAGGCGCACTGTGATTGGGAAGAAAAGTTGGGAAAGTGGGCAAAAGTCCCGAATTTTATCCAAAATTATACCCAGGTTCGAGTCCCACAAGTCCCGCCGCGTTCCACCAGTGTCTCGGGGTGCCTACAATGTCCACAACGCACCCAGCAAAGGCATCACACCCAGGTTCGAGTCCCACAAGTCCCGCCGCGTTCCACCAGGGTTCCGGGGTGCCTACAATGTCCACAACTTACCCAGCAAAGGCGCACTGTGATTGGGAAGAAAAGTTGGGAAAGTGGGCAAAAGTCCCGAATTTGGTCCAAAATCACACCCAGGTTCGAGTCCCACAAGTCCCGCCGCGTTCCACCAGGGTTCCGGGGTGCCTACAATGTCCACGACGCACCCAGCAAAGGCGCACTGTGATTGGGAAGAAAAGTTGGGAAAGTGGGCAAAAGTCCCGAATTTGGTCCAAAATCACACCCAGGTTCGAGTCCCACAAGTCCCGCCGCGTTCCACCAGTGTCTCGGGGTGCCTACAATGTCCACAACTTACCCAGCAAAGGCGCACTGTGATTGGGAAGAAAAGTTGGGAAAGTGGGCAAAAGTCCCGAATTTGGTCCAAAATCACACCCAGGTTCGAGTCCCACAAGTCCCGCCGCGTTCCACCAGGGTTCCGGGGGTGCCTGGCATGTCCACAACTTACCCAGCAAAGGCGCACTGTGATTGGGAAGAAAAGTTGGGAAAGTGGGCAAAAGTCCCGAATTTGGTCCAAAATCACACCCAGGTTCGAGCCCCACAAGTCCCGCCGCGTTCCACCAGTGTCTCGGGGTGCCTACAATGTCCACAACTTACCCAGCAAAGGCGCACTGTGATTGGGAAGAAAAGTTGGGAAAGTGGGCAAAAGTCCCGAATTTGGTCCAAAATCACACCCAGGTTCGAGTCCCACAAGTCCCGCCGCGTTCCACCAGGGTTCCGGGGTGCCTACAATGTCCACAACGCACCCAGCAAAGGCGCACTGTGATTGGGAAGAAAAGTTGGGAAAGTGGGCAAAAGTCCCGAATTTGATCCAAAATCACACCCAGGTTCGAGTCCCACAAGTCCCGCCGCGTTCCACCAGTGTCTCGGGGTGCCTACAATGTCCACAACGCACCCAGCAAAGGCGCACTGTGATTGGGAAGAAAAGTTGGGAAAGTGGGCAAAAGTCCCGAATTTGGTCCAAAATCACACCCAGGTTCGAGTCCCACAAGTCCCGCCGCGTTCCACCAGGGTTCCGGGGGTGCCTGGCATGTCCACAACTTACCCAGCAAAGGCGCACTGTGATTGGGAAGAAAAGTTGGGAAAGTGGGCAAAAGTCCCGAATTTGGTCCAAAATCACACCCAGGTTCGAGCCCCACAAGTCCCGCCGCGTTCCACCAGTGTCTCGGGGTGCCTACAATGTCCACAACTTACCCAGCAAAGGCGCACTGTGATTGGGAAGAAAAGTTGGGAAAGTGGGCAAAAGTCCCGAATTTGGTCCAAAATCACACCCAGGTTCGAGTCCCACAAGTCCCGCCGCGTTCCACCAGGGTTCCGGGGTGCCTACAATGTCCACAACGCACCCAGCAAAGGCGCACTGTGATTGGGAAGAAAAGTTGGGAAAGTGGGCAAAAGTCCCGAATTTGATCCAAAATCACACCCAGGTTCGAGTCCCACAAGTCCCGCCGCGTTCCACCAGTGTCTCGGGGTGCCTACAATGTCCACAACGCACCCAGCAAAGGCGCACTGTGATTGGGAAGAAAAGTTGGGAAAGTGGGCAAAAGTCCCGAATTTGGTCCAAAATCACACCCAGGTTCGAGTCCCACAAGTCCCGCCGCGTTCCACCAGTGTCTCGGGGTGCCTACAATGTCCACGACGCACCCAGCAAAGGCGCACTGTGATTGGGAAGAAAAGTTGGGAAAGTGGGCAAAAGTCCCGAATTTGGTCCAAAATCACACCCAGGTTCGAGCCCCACAAGTCCCGCCGCGTTCCACCAGTGTCTCGGGGTGCCTACAATGTCCACGACGCACCCAGCAAAGGCGCACTGTGATTGGGAAGAAAAGTTGGGAAAGTGGGCAAAAGTCCCGAATTTGGTCCAAAATCACACCCAGGTTCGAGTCCCACAAGTCCCGCCGCGTTCCACCAGGGTTCCGGGGTGCCTACAATGTCCACAACGCACCCAGCAAAGGCGCACTGTGATTGGGAAGAAAAGTTGGGAAAGTGGGCAAAAGTCCCGAATTTGGTCCAAAATCACACCCAGGTTCGAGTCCCGCAAGTCCCGCCGCGTTCCACCAGTGTCTCGGGGTGCCTACAATGTCCACAACGCACCCAGCAAAGGCGCACTGTGATTGGGAAGAAAAGTTGGGAAAGTGGGCAAAAGTCCCGAATTTGGTCCAAAATCACACCCAGGTTCGAGCCCCACAAGTCCCGCCGCGTTCCACCAGTGTCTCGGGGTGCCTACAATGTCCACGACGCACCCAGCAAAGGCGCACTGTGATTGGGAAGAAAAGTTGGGAAAGTGGGCAAAAGTCCCGAATTTGGTCCAAAATCACACCCAGGTTCGAGCCCCACAAGTCCCGCCGCGTTCCACCAGTGTCTCGGGGTGCCTACAATGTCCACGACGCACCCAGCAAAGGCGCACTGTGATTGGGAAGAAAAGTTGGGAAAGTGGGCAAAAGTCCCGAATTTGGTCCAAAATCACACCCAGGTTCGAGTCCCACAAGTCCCGCCGCGTTCCACCAGGGTTCCGGGGTGCCTACAATGTCCACAACGCACCCAGCAAAGGCGCACTGTGATTGGGAAGAAAAGTTGGGAAAGTGGGCAAAAGTCCCGAATTTGGTCCAAAATCACACCCAGGTTCGAGTCCCGCAAGTCCCGCCGCGTTCCACCAGTGTCTCGGGGTGCCTACAATGTCCACAACGCACCCAGCAAAGGCGCACTGTGATTGGGAAGAAAAGTTGGGAAAGTGGGCAAAAGTCCCGAATTTGATCCAAAATTATGCCCGGGTTGGAGTACCACGAGTCCGGCCGCGTTCCACCGGTGTCCCGGGGGTGCCTGGCATGTCCACAACTTACCCAGCAAAGGCGCACTGTGATTGGGAAGAAAAGTTGGGAAAGTGGGCAAAAGTCCCGAATTTGATCCAAAATTATGCCCGGGTTGGAGTACCACGAGTCCGGCCGCGTTCCACCGGTGTCCCGGGGGTGCCTGGCATGTCCACAACTTACCCAGCAAAGGCGCACTGTGATTGGGAAGAAAAGTTGGGAAAGTGGGCAAAAGTCCCGAATTTGATCCAAAATTATGCCCGGGTTGGAGTACCACGAGTCCGGCCGCGTTCCACCGGTGTCCCGGGGGTGCCTGCCATGTCCACAACTTACCCAGCAAAGGCGCACTGTGATTGGGAAGAAAAGTTGGGAAAGTGGGCAAAAGTCCCGAATTTGATCCAAAATTATGCCCGGGTTGGAGTACCACGAGTCCGGCCGCGTTCCACCGGTGTCCCGGGGGTGCCTGCCATGTCCACAACTTACCCAGCAAAGGCGCACTGTGATTGGGAAGAAAAGTTGGGAAAGTGGGCAAAAGTCCCGAATTTGATCCAAAATTATGCCCGGGTTGGAGTACCACGAGTCCGGCCGCGTTCCACCGGTGTCCCGGGGGTGCCTGCCATGTCCACAACTTACCCAGCAAAGGCGCACTGTGATTCAGAAGAAAAGTTGGGAAAGTGGGGAAAAAAAGGACCGGAAAATATCCAAAATTATGCCCGGGTTGGAGTACCACGAGTCCGGCCGCGTTCCACCGGTGTCCCGGGGGTGCCTGGCACGTCCACAACTTACCCAGCAAAGGCGCACTGTCAGTGGGGAAGACCAAACATGTCTCGGATTTTTTCCAAGTACCTTAACGAGAGAGGCTAAAAAGCACCTGTTTTTACCTTCTCTCGTTGTTGTACTTAGAAAAAAAACGAGAAAATAAAAAATCTGGGTTTTTTTCTAAGTACCTTAACGAGAGAGGCTAAAAAAAACCATT
>NW_027316583.1:57500-70000 GCF_033978685.3 Nerophis lumbriciformis | reverse complement strand
CCACCTGGGTCAGGAACGCCAAATTGTCCCTCTCCTCGCTGGAAGTCCAAAAAAAAGGCGTGAATTTGACTAAGTGCCTAGGAGCATTTCCCTTTAAGAAGGCCGACGTGCTATGGTTCTCCACCCGGGTACGGAAAGCAAAATTAGTCCCTCTCCTCGCTGGAAGTCCAAAAAAAAGGCGTGAATTTGACTAAGTGCCTAGGAGCATTTCCCTTTAAGAAGGCCGACGTGCTATGGTTCTCCACCTGGGTCAGGAAAGCAAAATTGTCCCTCTCCTCGCTGGAAGTCCAAAAAAAAGGCGTGAATTTGACTAAGTGCCTAGGAGCATTTCCCTTTAAGAAGGCCGACGTGCTATGGTTCTCCACCTGGGTCAGGAAAGCAAAATTGTCCCTCTCCTCGCTGGAAGTCCAAAAAAAAGGCGTGAATTTGACTAAGTGCCTAGGAGCATTTCCCTTTAAGAAGGCCGACGTGCTATGGTTCTCCACCTGGGTCAGGAAAGCAAAATTGTCCCTCTCCTCGCTGGAAGTCCAAAAAAAAGGCGTAAATTTGACTAAGTGCCTAGGAGGATGTCCCTTTAAGAAGGCCGACGTGCTATGGTTCTCCACCTGGGTCAGGAAAGCAAAATTGTCCCTCTCCTCGCTGGAAGTCCAAAAAAAAGGCGTGAATTTGACTAAGTGCCTAGGAGCATTTCCCTTTAAGAAGGCCGACGTGCTATGGTTCTCCACCTGGGTCAGGAAAGCAAAATTGTCCCTCTCCTCGCTGGAAGTCCAAAAAAAAGGCGTAAATTTGACTAAGTGCCTAGGAGGATGTCCCTTTAAGAAGGCCGACGTGCTATGGTTCTCCACCTGGGTCAGGAAAGCAAAATTGTCCCTCTCCTCGCTGGAAGTCCAAAAAAAAGGCGGAAATTTGACTAAGTGCCTAGGAGGATGTCCCTTAAAGAAGGCCGACGTGCTATGGTTCTCCACCTGGGTCTGGAACGCCAAATTAGTCCCTCTCCTCGCTGGAAGTCCAAAAAAAAGGCGGAAATTTGACTAAGTGCCTAGGAGGATGTCCCTTTAAGAAGGCCGACGTGCTATGGTTCTCCACCCGGGTCCGGAACTCAAAATTAGTCCCTCTCCTAGTTGGAAGTCATCAAAAAAAGGCGGAAATTTGACTAAGTGCCATCATTTTAGAGTACCAGGACTATAGTGGGGGAATTGGAGCCCTCTGGTGGACACTCGCTGCAAATGCACCCTGAATTAAAGACATTATTTCCAGTTCTTTTGGGGCCCTATTTTCAGGCGTAAATTTGACTAAGTGTCTAGGGGCATGTCCCTTTAAGAAGGCCGACCTGCTATGGTTCTCCACCTGGGTCTGGAACGCCAAATTAGTCCCTCTCCTCGCTGGAAGTCCAAAAAAAAGGCGTGAATTTGACTAAGTGCCTAGGAGGATGTCCCTTTAAGAAGGCCGACGTGCTATGGTTCTCCACCTGGGTCAGGAAAGCAAAATTGTCCCTCTCCTCGCTGGAAGTCCAAAAAAAAGGCGTGAATTTGACTAAGTGCCTAGGAGGATGTCCCTTTAAGAAGGCCGACGTGCTATGGTTCTCCACCTGGGTCAGGAAAGCAAAATTGTCCCTCTCCTCGCTGGAAGTCCAAAAAAAAAAGGTGTAAATTTGACTAAGTGTCTAGGAGCATTTCCCTTTAAGAAGGCCGACCTGCTATGGTTCTCCACCTGGGTCAGGAACGCCAAATTGTCCCTCTCCTCGCTGGAAGTCCAAAAAAAAGGCGTGAATTTGACTAAGTGCCTAGGAGCATTTCCCTTTAAGAAGGCCGACGTGCTATGGTTCTCCACCCGGGTACGGAAAGCAAAATTAGTCCCTCTCCTCGCTGGAAGTCCAAAAAAAAGGCGTAAATTTGACTAAGTGCCTAGGAGGATGTCCCTTTAAGAAGGCCGACGTGCTATGGTTCTCCACCCGGGTCCGGAACTCAAAATGAGTCCCTCTCCTAGTTGGAAGTCATCAAAAAAAGGCGGAAATTTGACTAAGTGTCATTATTTTAGAGTACCAGGCCTCTATAGAAAAGTTTGGTTTTTTGTCTATGTGTCATCATTTTAGAGTACCAGGCCTCTATAGAAAAGTTTGGTTTTTTGTCTATGTGTCATCATTTTAGAGTACCAGGGCTCTATAGAAAAGTTTGGTAAATTTGACTAAGTGTCTAGGAGCATTTCCCTTTAAGAAGGCCGACCTGCTATGGTTCTCCACCTGGGTCTGGAACGCAAAATTAGTCCCTCTCCTAGCTGGAAGTCCAAAAAAAAAGGCGTGAATTTGACTAAGTGTCTAGGAGGATGTCCCCTTAAGAAGGCCGACGTGCCTTGGTTCTCTACCTGGGTACGGGACGCCATATTAGTCCCTCTCCTCGCTGGAAGTCCAAAAAAAAGGCGTGAATTTGACTAAGTGTCTAGGAGCATTTCCCTTTAAGAAGGCCGGCCTGCTATGGTTCTCCACCTGGGTCCGGAAAGCAAAATTAGTCCCTCTCCTCGCTGGAAGTCCAAAAAAAAGGCGTGAATTTGACTAAGTGCCTAGGAGGATGTCCCTTTAAGAAGGCCGACGTGCTATGGTCCTCCACCTGGGTCAGGAACGCAAAATTGTCCCTCTCCTCGCTGGAAGTCCAAAAAAAAGGCGTGAATTTGACTAAGTGCCTAGGAGGATGTCCCTTTAAGAAGGCCGACGTGCTATGGTTCTCCACCTGGGTCAGGAAAGCAAAATTGTCCCTCTCCTCGCTGGAAGTCCAAAAAAAAAAGGTGTAAATTTGACTAAGTGTCTAGGAGCATTTCCCTTTAAGAAGGCCGACCTGCTATGGTTCTCCACCTGGGTCAGGAACGCCAAATTGTCCCTCTCCTCGCTGGAAGTCCAAAAAAAAGGCGTGAATTTGACTAAGTGCCTAGGAGCATTTCCCTTTAAGAAGGCCGACGTGCTATGGTTCTCCACCTGGGTCAGGAAAGCAAAATTGTCCCTCTCCTCGCTGGAAGTCCAAAAAAAAGGCGTGAATTTGACTAAGTGCCTAGGAGCATTTCCCTTTAAGAAGGCCGACGTGCTATGGTTCTCCACCTGGGTCAGGAAAGCAAAATTGTCCCTCTCCTCGCTGGAAGTCCAAAAAAAAGGCGTGAATTTGACTAAGTGTCTAGGAGCATTTCCCTTTAAGAAGGCCGACGTGCTATGGTTCTCCACCTGGGTCAGGAAAGCAAAATTGTCCCTCTCCTCGCTGGAAGTCCAAAAAAAAGGCGTAAATTTGACTAAGTGCCTAGGAGGATGTCCCTTTAAGAAGGCCGACGTGCTATGGTTCTCCACCTGGGTCAGGAAAGCAAAATTGTCCCTCTCCTCGCTGGAAGTCCAAAAAAAAGGCGTAAATTTGACTAAGTGCCTAGGAGGATGTCCCTTAAAGAAGGCCGACGTGCTATGGTTCTCCACCTGGGTCTGGAACGCCAAATTAGTCCCTCTCCTCGCTGGAAGTCCAAAAAAAAGGCGGAAATTTGACTAAGTGCCTAGGAGGATGTCCCTTTAAGAAGGCCGACGTGCTATGGTTCTCCACCCGGGTCCGGAACTCAAAATTAGTCCCTCTCCTAGTTGGAAGTCATCAAAAAAAGGCGGAAATTTGACTAAGTGCCATCATTTTAGAGTACCAGGACTATAGCTGGGGAATTGGAGCCCTCTGGTGGACACTCGCTGCAAATGCACCCTGAATTAAACACATTATTTCCAGTTCTTTTGGGGCCCTATTTTCAGACGTTGTGGAGCCCTCCAGTGGACTCCCGCCTCCAATGCACCCCCATAATTATAGACATCACCCCCCAAATTAAAGACATTATTTCCAGTTCTTTTGGGCCCCTATTTTCAGCCGGTTTGGCGTATTTCCTTGACGCCGGGGAGTCCTACAGGTGTTCCCGGGGAATGAGAGGCCTTTTGTGGGCCAGAAAGAGTGGGGAACCCTTGGAGCCCCTATTTTCAGACAGTTTGGCTTATTTCGGTGACGCCGGGGCGTCCATCAGGTCTTCCCGGGGAATGAGAGGCCTTTTGTGGCCATATGTCAACAAAAGAGTGGGGAAATGGAGCCCTCCGGTGGACTCCCGCTGCAAATGCACCCCCCAAATTAAATACATTAATTCCAGGCCTTTTGGGGCCCTATATTCAGACGGTGTGGAGCCCTCCAGTGGACTCCCGCCTCCAATGCACCCCCATAATTATAGACATCACCCCCCAAATTAAACACATTATTTCCAGTTCTTTTGGGCCCCTATTTTCAGACGGTTTGGCGTGTTTCCTTGACGCCGGGGAGTCCTACAGGTGTTCCCGGGGAATGAGAGGCCTTTTGTGGGCCAGAAAGAGTGGGGAACCCTTGGAGCCCCTATTTTCAGACAGTTTGCCGTATTTCGGTGACGCCGGGGCGTCCATCAGGTCTTCCCGGGGAATGTGAGGCCTTTCGTGGGCCATATTTTCAGACAGATTGGCCTGTTTCAGTGACGCCGAGGCGTCCATCAGGTCTTCCCGGGGAGTGTGAGGCCTTTTGGGGCCCTATTTTCAGACAGAAAAAAAAGAAAAGTAACCCTTACACTACAAAGGACAGCGGGGAAACGCCCCCCCAGCAAAGTCACAGGGGAAGTGGGGTAGACAAGTGGAGAGTGTCTGGGGAAAAGTCCACAAAATGATCAAAAATCACACACAGGTACGAGTGCCACAAGTCCCGCCGCGTCCCACCCGAGTCCGAGGTGCCCCCCGCATGCCCAAAACGCACCCAGCAAAGGCGCACTGTGAGTGGGGAAGAAAAGTTGGAAAAGTGGGCAAAAGTCCGGAAAAATGACCAAAAACCACACCCAGGTTAGAGCCCCACACGTCCTGCAGTCGCACCCGAGTCCTGGGATGCCCAACATGTCCAAAAAAATCAAAAAAAGCCCAAAAAATCAAAAAAATCCCCGGGCCGTATCTTGGACGCCGGCGTACCGCGTTCGGCCCTCGTGCCGTAGTTTGGCGACCGATTGTAAAAATTTGCCGCGACCGGCTAGTTTTTTTCCTTGGAGTAAATAGAGAGTAGATCCAGCAGGAAATATGCACTATAAACAAAGAGAGGGAGTTTGGAGGGGGGCAAAAACGCCCTCTTGGAACTTTTGCAGCAGCACACATCAAACTAGCGGGGAGAAGGCATGCATAGCAAAAGGCCACGAAATGATCCAAAATCACACCCAGGTTCGAGTCCCACAAGTCCCGCCGCGTTCCACCAGGGTTCCGGGGTGCCTGACATGTCCACGACGCACCCAGCAAAGGCGCACTGTGATTGGGAAGAAAAGTTGGGAAAGTGGGCAAAAGTCCCGAATTTTATCCAAAATTATACCCAGGTTCGAGTCCCACAAGTCCCGCCGCGTTCCACCAGTGTCTCGGGGTGCCTACAATGTCCACAACGCACCCAGCAAAGGCATCACACCCAGGTTCGAGTCCCACAAGTCCCGCCGCGTTCCACCAGGGTTCCGGGGTGCCTACAATGTCCACAACTTACCCAGCAAAGGCGCACTGTGATTGGGAAGAAAAGTTGGGAAAGTGGGCAAAAGTCCCGAATTTGGTCCAAAATCACACCCAGGTTCGAGTCCCACAAGTCCCGCCGCGTTCCACCAGGGTTCCGGGGTGCCTACAATGTCCACGACGCACCCAGCAAAGGCGCACTGTGATTGGGAAGAAAAGTTGGGAAAGTGGGCAAAAGTCCCGAATTTGGTCCAAAATCACACCCAGGTTCGAGTCCCACAAGTCCCGCCGCGTTCCACCAGTGTCTCGGGGTGCCTACAATGTCCACAACTTACCCAGCAAAGGCGCACTGTGATTGGGAAGAAAAGTTGGGAAAGTGGGCAAAAGTCCCGAATTTGGTCCAAAATCACACCCAGGTTCGAGTCCCACAAGTCCCGCCGCGTTCCACCAGGGTTCCGGGGGTGCCTGGCATGTCCACAACTTACCCAGCAAAGGCGCACTGTGATTGGGAAGAAAAGTTGGGAAAGTGGGCAAAAGTCCCGAATTTGGTCCAAAATCACACCCAGGTTCGAGCCCCACAAGTCCCGCCGCGTTCCACCAGTGTCTCGGGGTGCCTACAATGTCCACAACTTACCCAGCAAAGGCGCACTGTGATTGGGAAGAAAAGTTGGGAAAGTGGGCAAAAGTCCCGAATTTGGTCCAAAATCACACCCAGGTTCGAGTCCCACAAGTCCCGCCGCGTTCCACCAGGGTTCCGGGGTGCCTACAATGTCCACAACGCACCCAGCAAAGGCGCACTGTGATTGGGAAGAAAAGTTGGGAAAGTGGGCAAAAGTCCCGAATTTGATCCAAAATCACACCCAGGTTCGAGTCCCACAAGTCCCGCCGCGTTCCACCAGTGTCTCGGGGTGCCTACAATGTCCACAACGCACCCAGCAAAGGCGCACTGTGATTGGGAAGAAAAGTTGGGAAAGTGGGCAAAAGTCCCGAATTTGGTCCAAAATCACACCCAGGTTCGAGTCCCACAAGTCCCGCCGCGTTCCACCAGGGTTCCGGGGGTGCCTGGCATGTCCACAACTTACCCAGCAAAGGCGCACTGTGATTGGGAAGAAAAGTTGGGAAAGTGGGCAAAAGTCCCGAATTTGGTCCAAAATCACACCCAGGTTCGAGCCCCACAAGTCCCGCCGCGTTCCACCAGTGTCTCGGGGTGCCTACAATGTCCACAACTTACCCAGCAAAGGCGCACTGTGATTGGGAAGAAAAGTTGGGAAAGTGGGCAAAAGTCCCGAATTTGGTCCAAAATCACACCCAGGTTCGAGTCCCACAAGTCCCGCCGCGTTCCACCAGGGTTCCGGGGTGCCTACAATGTCCACAACGCACCCAGCAAAGGCGCACTGTGATTGGGAAGAAAAGTTGGGAAAGTGGGCAAAAGTCCCGAATTTGATCCAAAATCACACCCAGGTTCGAGTCCCACAAGTCCCGCCGCGTTCCACCAGTGTCTCGGGGTGCCTACAATGTCCACAACGCACCCAGCAAAGGCGCACTGTGATTGGGAAGAAAAGTTGGGAAAGTGGGCAAAAGTCCCGAATTTGGTCCAAAATCACACCCAGGTTCGAGTCCCACAAGTCCCGCCGCGTTCCACCAGTGTCTCGGGGTGCCTACAATGTCCACGACGCACCCAGCAAAGGCGCACTGTGATTGGGAAGAAAAGTTGGGAAAGTGGGCAAAAGTCCCGAATTTGGACCAAAATCACACCCAGGTTCGAGTCCCACAAGTCCCGCCGCGTTCCACCAGGGTCCCGGGGTGCCTACAATGTCCACAACGCACCCAGCAAAGGCGCACTGTGATTGGGAAGAAAAGTTGGGAAAGTGGGCAAAAGTCCCGAATTTGGTCCAAAATCACACCCAGGTTCGAGTCCCACAAGTCCCGCCGCGTTCCACCAGGGTTCCGGGGTGCCTACAATGTCCACAACGCACCCAGCAAAGGCGCACTGTGATTGGGAAGAAAAGTTGGGAAAGTGGGCAAAAGTCCCGAATTTGGTCCAAAATCACACCCAGGTTCGAGTCCCGCAAGTCCCGCCGCGTTCCACCAGTGTCTCGGGGTGCCTACAATGTCCACAACGCACCCAGCAAAGGCGCACTGTGATTGGGAAGAAAAGTTGGGAAAGTGGGCAAAAGTCCCGAATTTGGTCCAAAATCACACCCAGGTTCGAGTCCCACAAGTCCCGCCGCGTTCCACCAGGGTTCCGGGATGCCTACAATGTCCACGACGCACCCAGCAAAGGCGCACTGTGATTGGGAAGAAAAGTTGGGAAAGTGGGCAAAAGTCCCGAATTTGGTCCAAAATCACACCCAGGTTCGAGTCCCACAAGTCCCGCCGCGTTCCACCAGGGTTCCGGGGTGCCTACAATGTCCACAACGCACCCAGCAAAGGCGCACTGTGATTGGGAAGAAAAGTTGGGAAAGTGGGCAAAAGTCCCGAATTTGGTCCAAAATCACACCCAGGTTCGAGTCCCGCAAGTCCCGCCGCGTTCCACCAGGGTTCCGGGGTGCCTACAATGTCCACAACGCACCCAGCAAAGGCGCACTGTGATTGGGAAGAAAAGTTGGGAAAGTGGGCAAAAGTCCCGAATTTGGTCCAAAATCACACCCAGGTTCGAGTCCCGCAAGTCCCGCCGCGTTCCACCAGTGTCTCGGGGTGCCTACAATGTCCACAACGCACCCAGCAAAGGCGCACTGTGATTGGGAAGAAAAGTTGGGAAAGTGGGCAAAAGTCCCGAATTTGGTCCAAAATCACACCCAGGTTCGAGTCCCACAAGTCCCGCCGCGTTCCACCAGGGTTCCGGGGTGCCTACAATGTCCACAACGCACCCAGCAAAGGCGCACTGTGATTGGGAAGAAAAGTTGGGAAAGTGGGCAAAAGTCCCGAATTTGGTCCAAAATCACACCCAGGTTCGAGTCCCACAAGTCCCGCCGCGTTCCACCAGGGTTCCGGGGTGCCTACAATGTCCACAACGCACCCAGCAAAGGCGCACTGTGATTGGGAAGAAAAGTTGGGAAAGTGGGCAAAAGTCCCGAATTTGGTCCAAAATCACACCCAGGTTCGAGTCCCGCAAGTCCCGCCGCGTTCCACCAGTGTCTCGGGGTGCCTACAATGTCCACAACGCACCCAGCAAAGGCGCACTGTGATTGGGAAGAAAAGTTGGGAAAGTGGGCAAAAGTCCCGAATTTGGTCCAAAATCACACCCAGGTTCGAGTCCCACAAGTCCCGCCGCGTTCCACCAGGGTTCCGGGATGCCTACAATGTCCACGACGCACCCAGCAAAGGCGCACTGTGATTGGGAAGAAAAGTTGGGAAAGTGGGCAAAAGTCCCGAATTTGGTCCAAAATCACACCCAGGTTCGAGTCCCACAAGTCCCGCCGCGTTCCACCAGGGTTCCGGGGTGCCTACAATGTCCACGACGCACCCAGCAAAGGCGCACTGTGATTGGGAAGAAAAGTTGGGAAAGTGGGCAAAAGTCCCGAATTTGGTCCAAAATCACACCCAGGTTCGAGTCCCACAAGTCCCGCCGCGTTCCACCAGGGTTCCGGGGTGCCTACAATGTCCACAACGCACCCAGCAAAGGCGCACTGTGATTGGGAAGAAAAGTTGGGAAAGTGGGCAAAAGTCCCGAATTTGGTCCAAAATCACACCCAGGTTCGAGTCCCACAAGTCCCGCCGCGTTCCACCAGGGTTCCGGGGTGCCTACAATGTCCACAACGCACCCAGCAAAGGCGCACTGTGATTGGGAAGAAAAGTTGGGAAAGTGGGCAAAAGTCCCGAATTTGGTCCAAAATCACACCCAGGTTCGAGTCCCGCAAGTCCCGCCGCGTTCCACCAGTGTCTCGGGGTGCCTACAATGTCCACAACGCACCCAGCAAAGGCGCACTGTGATTGGGAAGAAAAGTTGGGAAAGTGGGCAAAAGTCCCGAATTTGGTCCAAAATCACACCCAGGTTCGAGTCCCACAAGTCCCGCCGCGTTCCACCAGGGTTCCGGGGTGCCTACAATGTCCACAACGCACCCAGCAAAGGCGCACTGTGAATGGGAAGAAAAGTTGGGAAAGTGGGCAAAAGTCCCGAATTTGGTCCAAAATCACACCCAGGTTCGAGTCCCACAAGTCCCGCCGCGTTCCACCAGGGTTCCGGGGTGCCTACAATGTCCACGACGCACCCAGCAAAGGCGCACTGTGATTGGGAAGAAAAGTTGGGAAAGTGGGCAAAAGTCCCGAATTTGGTCCAAAATCACACCCAGGTTCGAGTCCCACAAGTCCCGCCGCGTTCCACCAGGGTTCCGGGGCGCCTACAATGTCCACAACGCACCCAGCAAAGGTGCACTGTGATTGGGAAGAAAAGTTGGGAAAGTGGGCAAAAGTCCCGAATTTTATCCAAAATCACACCCAGATTAGAGTCCCACAAGTCCCGCCGCGTTCCACCAGGGTTCCGGGGTGCCTACAATGTCCACAACGCACCCAGCAAAGGCGCACTGTGATTGGGAAGAAAAGTTGGGAAAGTGGGCAAAAGTCCCGAATTTGGTCCAAAATCACACCCAGGTTCGAGTCCCACAAGTCCCGCCGCGTTCCACCAGTGTCTCGGGGGTGCCTGGCATGTCCACAACTTACCCAGCAAAGGCGCACTGTGATTGGGAAGAAAAGTTGGGAAAGTGGGCAAAAGTCCCGAATTTGATCCAAAATTATGCCCGGGTTGGAGTACCACGAGTCCGGCCGCGTTCCACCGGTGTCCCGGGGGTGCCTGGCATGTCCACAACTTACCCAGCAAAGGCGCACTGTGATTGGGAAGAAAAGTTGGGAAAGTGGGCAAAAGTCCCGAATTTGATCCAAAATTATGCCCGGGTTGGAGTACCACGAGTCCGGCCGCGTTCCACCGGTGTCCCGGGGGTGCCTGGCATGTCCACAACTTACCCAGCAAAGGCGCACTGTGATTGGGAAGAAAAGTTGGGAAAGTGGGCAAAAGTCCCGAATTTGATCCAAAATTATGCCCGGGTTGGAGTACCACGAGTCCGGCCGCGTTCCACCGGTGTCCCGGGGGTGCCTGCCATGTCCACAACTTACCCAGCAAAGGCGCACTGTGATTCAGAAGAAAAGTTGGGAAAGTGGGGAAAAAAAGGACCGGGAAATATCCAAAATTATGCCCGGGTTGGAGTACCACGAGTCCGGCCGCGTTCCACCGGTGTCCCGGGGGTGCCTGGCACGTCCACAACTTACCCAGCAAAGGCACACTGTCAGTGGGGAAGACCAAACATGTCTCGGATTTTTTCCAAGTACCTTAACGAGAGAGGCTAAAAAGCACCTGTTTTTACCTTCTCTCGTTGTTGTACTTAGAAAAAAAACGAGAAAATAAAAAATCTGGGTTTTTTTCTAAGTACCTTAACGAGAGAGGCTAAAAAAAACCATTTTTTACCTTCTCTCGTTGTTGTACTTAGAAAAAAAACGAGAAAAAAAATTTTCCCCATTCATTTCAATGGGAGTTCATTTTTTTTTTGGGATTTTTTCTAAGTACCTTAACGAGAGAGGCTTAATTTTTCACCTACTTTTTACCTTCTCTCGATTTTTCGTTTTTTACCTGGTCGACCAAAACACCTCCATCTCGTTACTATGTGCACCATGTCTGACAGGCTGAAATCACAGGGAACGCGTCCGAGTCAAAGTGAGCTATTTTCGGACACAAATATGGTGTTTTTCCCCTCTATCCTCTGGTTCTTTTTTCAAACTGATCTTCCAGCATCTGAGCGACAGGGGCTCATGCAGACACCTGTGTCCGCCCGAGGGGCGCCTTCCCGGACACATATATGGTGCTTCCCCCCTCTTTACCCCGGTCCTTTTTCAAACTGATCTTCCAGCATCTGAGCGACAGGGGCTCATGCAGACACCTGTGTCCGCCCGAGGGGCGCCTTCCCGGACACATATATGGTGCTTCCCCCCTCTTTACCCCGGTCCTTTTTCAAACTGATCTTCCAGCATCTGAGCGACAGGGGCTCATGCAGACACCTGTGTCCGCCCGAGGGGCGCCTTCCCGGACACATATATGGTGCTTTCCCCCTCTTTACCCCGGTCCTTTTTCAAACTGCTCTTCCAGCATCTGAGCGACAGGGGCTCATGCAGACACCTGTGTCCGCCTAAGGGGCGCCTTCTCGGACACATTTTCAACTTTTCCCGCATGAATGAAATCCTGGAACTGATTCCACCCAGGTACTTAGGGCTTCCAGGGCTTGAGCGACAGGGGCTCTGTCCGGAGCGTGTGTCCGCCTAGGGGGCGCTGTCCCGGACACATTTTCAACTTTTCCCGCATGGATGAAATCCTGGAACTGATTCCACCCAGGTACTTAGGGCTTCCAGGGCTTGAGCGACAGGGGCTCTGTCCGGAGCGTGTGTCCGCCTAGGGGGCGCTGTCTCGGACACATTTTCAACTTTTCCCGCATGGATGAAATCCTGGAACTGATTCCACCCAGGTACTTAGGGCTTCCAGGGCTTGAGCGACAGGGGCTCTGTCCGGAGCGTGTGTCCGCCTAGGGGGCGCTGTCTCGGACACATTTTCAACTTTTCCCGCATGGATGAAATCCTGGAACTGATTCCACCCAGGTACTTAGGGCTTCCAGGGCTTGAGCGACAGGGGCTCTGTCCGGAGCGTGTGTCCGCCTAGGGGGCGCTGTCTCGGACACATTTTCAACTTTTCCCGCATGGATGAAATCCTGGAACTGATTCCACCCAGGTACTTAGGGCTTCCAGGGCTTGAGCGACAGGGGCTCTGTCCGGAGCGTGTGTCCGCCTAGAGGGCGCTGTCTCGGACACATTTTCAACTTTTCCCGCATGAATGAAATCCTGGAACTGATTCCACCCAGGTACTTAGGGCTTCCAGGGCTTGAGCGACAGGGGCTCTGTCCGGAGTGTGTGTCCGCCTAGGGGGCGCTGTCTCGGACACATTTTCAACTTTTCCCGCATGAATGAAATCCTGGAACTG
>NW_027316583.1:10000-45000 GCF_033978685.3 Nerophis lumbriciformis | reverse complement strand
GCTATGGTTCTCCACCCGGGTCCGGAACTCAAAATTAGTCCCTCTCCTAGTTGGAAGTCATCAAAAAAAGGCGGAAATTTGACTAAGTGCCATCATTTTAGAGTACCAGGACTATAGTGGGGGAATTGGAGCCCTCTGGTGGACACTCGCTGCAAATGCACCCTGAATTAAAGACATTATTTCCAGTTCTTTTGGGGCCCTATTTTCAGGCGTAAATTTGACTAAGTGTCTAGGGGCATGTCCCTTTAAGAAGGCCGACCTGCTATGGTTCTCCACCTGGGTCTGGAACGCCAAATTAGTCCCTCTCCTCGCTGGAAGTCCAAAAAAAAGGCGTGAATTTGACTAAGTGCCTAGGAGGATGTCCCTTTAAGAAGGCCGACGTGCTATGGTTCTCCACCTGGGTCAGGAAAGCAAAATTGTCCCTCTCCTCGCTGGAAGTCCAAAAAAAAGGCGTGAATTTGACTAAGTGCCTAGGAGGATGTCCCTTTAAGAAGGCCGACGTGCTATGGTTCTCCACCTGGGTCAGGAAAGCAAAATTGTCCCTCTCCTCGCTGGAAGTCCAAAAAAAAAAGGTGTAAATTTGACTAAGTGTCTAGGAGCATTTCCCTTTAAGAAGGCCGACCTGCTATGGTTCTCCACCTGGGTCAGGAACGCCAAATTGTCCCTCTCCTCGCTGGAAGTCCAAAAAAAAGGCGTGAATTTGACTAAGTGCCTAGGAGCATTTCCCTTTAAGAAGGCCGACGTGCTATGGTTCTCCACCCGGGTACGGAAAGCAAAATTAGTCCCTCTCCTCGCTGGAAGTCCAAAAAAAAGGCGTAAATTTGACTAAGTGCCTAGGAGGATGTCCCTTTAAGAAGGCCGACGTGCTATGGTTCTCCACCCGGGTCCGGAACTCAAAATGAGTCCCTCTCCTAGTTGGAAGTCATCAAAAAAAGGCGGAAATTTGACTAAGTGTCATTATTTTAGAGTACCAGGCCTCTATAGAAAAGTTTGGTTTTTTGTCTATGTGTCATCATTTTAGAGTACCAGGCCTCTATAGAAAAGTTTGGTTTTTTGTCTATGTGTCATCATTTTAGAGTACCAGGGCTCTATAGAAAAGTTTGGTAAATTTGACTAAGTGTCTAGGAGCATTTCCCTTTAAGAAGGCCGACCTGCTATGGTTCTCCACCTGGGTCTGGAACGCAAAATTAGTCCCTCTCCTAGCTGGAAGTCCAAAAAAAAAGGCGTGAATTTGACTAAGTGTCTAGGAGGATGTCCCCTTAAGAAGGCCGACGTGCCTTGGTTCTCTACCTGGGTACGGGACGCCATATTAGTCCCTCTCCTCGCTGGAAGTCCAAAAAAAAGGCGTGAATTTGACTAAGTGTCTAGGAGCATTTCCCTTTAAGAAGGCCGGCCTGCTATGGTTCTCCACCTGGGTCCGGAAAGCAAAATTAGTCCCTCTCCTCGCTGGAAGTCCAAAAAAAAGGCGTGAATTTGACTAAGTGCCTAGGAGGATGTCCCTTTAAGAAGGCCGACGTGCTATGGTCCTCCACCTGGGTCAGGAACGCAAAATTGTCCCTCTCCTCGCTGGAAGTCCAAAAAAAAGGCGTGAATTTGACTAAGTGCCTAGGAGGATGTCCCTTTAAGAAGGCCGACGTGCTATGGTTCTCCACCTGGGTCAGGAAAGCAAAATTGTCCCTCTCCTCGCTGGAAGTCCAAAAAAAAAAGGTGTAAATTTGACTAAGTGTCTAGGAGCATTTCCCTTTAAGAAGGCCGACCTGCTATGGTTCTCCACCTGGGTCAGGAACGCCAAATTGTCCCTCTCCTCGCTGGAAGTCCAAAAAAAAGGCGTGAATTTGACTAAGTGCCTAGGAGCATTTCCCTTTAAGAAGGCCGACGTGCTATGGTTCTCCACCTGGGTCAGGAAAGCAAAATTGTCCCTCTCCTCGCTGGAAGTCCAAAAAAAAGGCGTGAATTTGACTAAGTGCCTAGGAGCATTTCCCTTTAAGAAGGCCGACGTGCTATGGTTCTCCACCTGGGTCAGGAAAGCAAAATTGTCCCTCTCCTCGCTGGAAGTCCAAAAAAAAGGCGTGAATTTGACTAAGTGTCTAGGAGCATTTCCCTTTAAGAAGGCCGACGTGCTATGGTTCTCCACCTGGGTCAGGAAAGCAAAATTGTCCCTCTCCTCGCTGGAAGTCCAAAAAAAAGGCGTAAATTTGACTAAGTGCCTAGGAGGATGTCCCTTTAAGAAGGCCGACGTGCTATGGTTCTCCACCTGGGTCAGGAAAGCAAAATTGTCCCTCTCCTCGCTGGAAGTCCAAAAAAAAGGCGTAAATTTGACTAAGTGCCTAGGAGGATGTCCCTTAAAGAAGGCCGACGTGCTATGGTTCTCCACCTGGGTCTGGAACGCCAAATTAGTCCCTCTCCTCGCTGGAAGTCCAAAAAAAAGGCGGAAATTTGACTAAGTGCCTAGGAGGATGTCCCTTTAAGAAGGCCGACGTGCTATGGTTCTCCACCCGGGTCCGGAACTCAAAATTAGTCCCTCTCCTAGTTGGAAGTCATCAAAAAAAGGCGGAAATTTGACTAAGTGCCATCATTTTAGAGTACCAGGACTATAGCTGGGGAATTGGAGCCCTCTGGTGGACACTCGCTGCAAATGCACCCTGAATTAAACACATTATTTCCAGTTCTTTTGGGGCCCTATTTTCAGACGTTGTGGAGCCCTCCAGTGGACTCCCGCCTCCAATGCACCCCCATAATTATAGACATCACCCCCCAAATTAAAGACATTATTTCCAGTTCTTTTGGGCCCCTATTTTCAGCCGGTTTGGCGTATTTCCTTGACGCCGGGGAGTCCTACAGGTGTTCCCGGGGAATGAGAGGCCTTTTGTGGGCCAGAAAGAGTGGGGAACCCTTGGAGCCCCTATTTTCAGACAGTTTGGCTTATTTCGGTGACGCCGGGGCGTCCATCAGGTCTTCCCGGGGAATGAGAGGCCTTTTGTGGCCATATGTCAACAAAAGAGTGGGGAAATGGAGCCCTCCGGTGGACTCCCGCTGCAAATGCACCCCCCAAATTAAATACATTAATTCCAGGCCTTTTGGGGCCCTATATTCAGACGGTGTGGAGCCCTCCAGTGGACTCCCGCCTCCAATGCACCCCCATAATTATAGACATCACCCCCCAAATTAAACACATTATTTCCAGTTCTTTTGGGCCCCTATTTTCAGACGGTTTGGCGTGTTTCCTTGACGCCGGGGAGTCCTACAGGTGTTCCCGGGGAATGAGAGGCCTTTTGTGGGCCAGAAAGAGTGGGGAACCCTTGGAGCCCCTATTTTCAGACAGTTTGCCGTATTTCGGTGACGCCGGGGCGTCCATCAGGTCTTCCCGGGGAATGTGAGGCCTTTCGTGGGCCATATTTTCAGACAGATTGGCCTGTTTCAGTGACGCCGAGGCGTCCATCAGGTCTTCCCGGGGAGTGTGAGGCCTTTTGGGGCCCTATTTTCAGACAGAAAAAAAAGAAAAGTAACCCTTACACTACAAAGGACAGCGGGGAAACGCCCCCCCAGCAAAGTCACAGGGGAAGTGGGGTAGACAAGTGGAGAGTGTCTGGGGAAAAGTCCACAAAATGATCAAAAATCACACACAGGTACGAGTGCCACAAGTCCCGCCGCGTCCCACCCGAGTCCGAGGTGCCCCCCGCATGCCCAAAACGCACCCAGCAAAGGCGCACTGTGAGTGGGGAAGAAAAGTTGGAAAAGTGGGCAAAAGTCCGGAAAAATGACCAAAAACCACACCCAGGTTAGAGCCCCACACGTCCTGCAGTCGCACCCGAGTCCTGGGATGCCCAACATGTCCAAAAAAATCAAAAAAAGCCCAAAAAATCAAAAAAATCCCCGGGCCGTATCTTGGACGCCGGCGTACCGCGTTCGGCCCTCGTGCCGTAGTTTGGCGACCGATTGTAAAAATTTGCCGCGACCGGCTAGTTTTTTTCCTTGGAGTAAATAGAGAGTAGATCCAGCAGGAAATATGCACTATAAACAAAGAGAGGGAGTTTGGAGGGGGGCAAAAACGCCCTCTTGGAACTTTTGCAGCAGCACACATCAAACTAGCGGGGAGAAGGCATGCATAGCAAAAGGCCACGAAATGATCCAAAATCACACCCAGGTTCGAGTCCCACAAGTCCCGCCGCGTTCCACCAGGGTTCCGGGGTGCCTGACATGTCCACGACGCACCCAGCAAAGGCGCACTGTGATTGGGAAGAAAAGTTGGGAAAGTGGGCAAAAGTCCCGAATTTTATCCAAAATTATACCCAGGTTCGAGTCCCACAAGTCCCGCCGCGTTCCACCAGTGTCTCGGGGTGCCTACAATGTCCACAACGCACCCAGCAAAGGCATCACACCCAGGTTCGAGTCCCACAAGTCCCGCCGCGTTCCACCAGGGTTCCGGGGTGCCTACAATGTCCACAACTTACCCAGCAAAGGCGCACTGTGATTGGGAAGAAAAGTTGGGAAAGTGGGCAAAAGTCCCGAATTTGGTCCAAAATCACACCCAGGTTCGAGTCCCACAAGTCCCGCCGCGTTCCACCAGGGTTCCGGGGTGCCTACAATGTCCACGACGCACCCAGCAAAGGCGCACTGTGATTGGGAAGAAAAGTTGGGAAAGTGGGCAAAAGTCCCGAATTTGGTCCAAAATCACACCCAGGTTCGAGTCCCACAAGTCCCGCCGCGTTCCACCAGTGTCTCGGGGTGCCTACAATGTCCACAACTTACCCAGCAAAGGCGCACTGTGATTGGGAAGAAAAGTTGGGAAAGTGGGCAAAAGTCCCGAATTTGGTCCAAAATCACACCCAGGTTCGAGTCCCACAAGTCCCGCCGCGTTCCACCAGGGTTCCGGGGGTGCCTGGCATGTCCACAACTTACCCAGCAAAGGCGCACTGTGATTGGGAAGAAAAGTTGGGAAAGTGGGCAAAAGTCCCGAATTTGGTCCAAAATCACACCCAGGTTCGAGCCCCACAAGTCCCGCCGCGTTCCACCAGTGTCTCGGGGTGCCTACAATGTCCACAACTTACCCAGCAAAGGCGCACTGTGATTGGGAAGAAAAGTTGGGAAAGTGGGCAAAAGTCCCGAATTTGGTCCAAAATCACACCCAGGTTCGAGTCCCACAAGTCCCGCCGCGTTCCACCAGGGTTCCGGGGTGCCTACAATGTCCACAACGCACCCAGCAAAGGCGCACTGTGATTGGGAAGAAAAGTTGGGAAAGTGGGCAAAAGTCCCGAATTTGATCCAAAATCACACCCAGGTTCGAGTCCCACAAGTCCCGCCGCGTTCCACCAGTGTCTCGGGGTGCCTACAATGTCCACAACGCACCCAGCAAAGGCGCACTGTGATTGGGAAGAAAAGTTGGGAAAGTGGGCAAAAGTCCCGAATTTGGTCCAAAATCACACCCAGGTTCGAGTCCCACAAGTCCCGCCGCGTTCCACCAGGGTTCCGGGGGTGCCTGGCATGTCCACAACTTACCCAGCAAAGGCGCACTGTGATTGGGAAGAAAAGTTGGGAAAGTGGGCAAAAGTCCCGAATTTGGTCCAAAATCACACCCAGGTTCGAGCCCCACAAGTCCCGCCGCGTTCCACCAGTGTCTCGGGGTGCCTACAATGTCCACAACTTACCCAGCAAAGGCGCACTGTGATTGGGAAGAAAAGTTGGGAAAGTGGGCAAAAGTCCCGAATTTGGTCCAAAATCACACCCAGGTTCGAGTCCCACAAGTCCCGCCGCGTTCCACCAGGGTTCCGGGGTGCCTACAATGTCCACAACGCACCCAGCAAAGGCGCACTGTGATTGGGAAGAAAAGTTGGGAAAGTGGGCAAAAGTCCCGAATTTGATCCAAAATCACACCCAGGTTCGAGTCCCACAAGTCCCGCCGCGTTCCACCAGTGTCTCGGGGTGCCTACAATGTCCACAACGCACCCAGCAAAGGCGCACTGTGATTGGGAAGAAAAGTTGGGAAAGTGGGCAAAAGTCCCGAATTTGGTCCAAAATCACACCCAGGTTCGAGTCCCACAAGTCCCGCCGCGTTCCACCAGTGTCTCGGGGTGCCTACAATGTCCACGACGCACCCAGCAAAGGCGCACTGTGATTGGGAAGAAAAGTTGGGAAAGTGGGCAAAAGTCCCGAATTTGGTCCAAAATCACACCCAGGTTCGAGCCCCACAAGTCCCGCCGCGTTCCACCAGTGTCTCGGGGTGCCTACAATGTCCACGACGCACCCAGCAAAGGCGCACTGTGATTGGGAAGAAAAGTTGGGAAAGTGGGCAAAAGTCCCGAATTTGGTCCAAAATCACACCCAGGTTCGAGTCCCACAAGTCCCGCCGCGTTCCACCAGGGTTCCGGGGTGCCTACAATGTCCACAACGCACCCAGCAAAGGCGCACTGTGATTGGGAAGAAAAGTTGGGAAAGTGGGCAAAAGTCCCGAATTTGGTCCAAAATCACACCCAGGTTCGAGTCCCGCAAGTCCCGCCGCGTTCCACCAGTGTCTCGGGGTGCCTACAATGTCCACAACGCACCCAGCAAAGGCGCACTGTGATTGGGAAGAAAAGTTGGGAAAGTGGGCAAAAGTCCCGAATTTGGTCCAAAATCACACCCAGGTTCGAGCCCCACAAGTCCCGCCGCGTTCCACCAGTGTCTCGGGGTGCCTACAATGTCCACGACGCACCCAGCAAAGGCGCACTGTGATTGGGAAGAAAAGTTGGGAAAGTGGGCAAAAGTCCCGAATTTGGTCCAAAATCACACCCAGGTTCGAGCCCCACAAGTCCCGCCGCGTTCCACCAGTGTCTCGGGGTGCCTACAATGTCCACGACGCACCCAGCAAAGGCGCACTGTGATTGGGAAGAAAAGTTGGGAAAGTGGGCAAAAGTCCCGAATTTGGTCCAAAATCACACCCAGGTTCGAGTCCCACAAGTCCCGCCGCGTTCCACCAGGGTTCCGGGGTGCCTACAATGTCCACAACGCACCCAGCAAAGGCGCACTGTGATTGGGAAGAAAAGTTGGGAAAGTGGGCAAAAGTCCCGAATTTGGTCCAAAATCACACCCAGGTTCGAGTCCCGCAAGTCCCGCCGCGTTCCACCAGTGTCTCGGGGTGCCTACAATGTCCACAACGCACCCAGCAAAGGCGCACTGTGATTGGGAAGAAAAGTTGGGAAAGTGGGCAAAAGTCCCGAATTTGATCCAAAATTATGCCCGGGTTGGAGTACCACGAGTCCGGCCGCGTTCCACCGGTGTCCCGGGGGTGCCTGGCATGTCCACAACTTACCCAGCAAAGGCGCACTGTGATTGGGAAGAAAAGTTGGGAAAGTGGGCAAAAGTCCCGAATTTGATCCAAAATTATGCCCGGGTTGGAGTACCACGAGTCCGGCCGCGTTCCACCGGTGTCCCGGGGGTGCCTGGCATGTCCACAACTTACCCAGCAAAGGCGCACTGTGATTGGGAAGAAAAGTTGGGAAAGTGGGCAAAAGTCCCGAATTTGATCCAAAATTATGCCCGGGTTGGAGTACCACGAGTCCGGCCGCGTTCCACCGGTGTCCCGGGGGTGCCTGCCATGTCCACAACTTACCCAGCAAAGGCGCACTGTGATTGGGAAGAAAAGTTGGGAAAGTGGGCAAAAGTCCCGAATTTGGTCCAAAATCACACCCAGGTTCGAGTCCCACAAGTCCCGCCGCGTTCCACCAGGGTTCCGGGGTGCCTACAATGTCCACAACTTACCCAGCAAAGGCGCACTGTGATTGGGAAGAAAAGTTGGGAAAGTGGGCAAAAGTCCCGAATTTGGTCCAAAATCACACCCAGGTTCGAGTCCCACAAGTCCCGCCGCGTTCCACCAGGGTTCCGGGGTGCCTACAATGTCCACAACTTACCCAGCAAAGGCGCACTGTGATTGGGAAGAAAAGTTGGGAAAGTGGGCAAAAGTCCCGAATTTGGTCCAAAATCACACCCAGGTTCGAGTCCCACAAGTCCCGCCGCGTTCCACCAGGGTTCCGGGGTGCCTACAATGCCTAAGACGCACCCAGCAAAGGCGCACTGTGATTGGGAAGAAAAGTTGGGAAAGTGGGCAAAAGTCCCGAATTTGGTCCAAAATCACACCCAGGTTCGAGTCCCACAAGTCCCGCCGCGTTCCACCAGGGTTCCGGGGTGCCTACAATGCCTAAGACGCACCCAGCAAAGGCGCACTGTGATTGGGAAGAAAAGTTGGGAAAGTGGGCAAAAGTCCCGAATTTGGTCCAAAATCACACCCAGGTTCGAGTCCCACAAGTCCCGCCGCGTTCCACCAGGGTTCCGGGGTGCCTACAATGTCCACGACGCACCCAGCAAAGGCGCACTGTGATTGGGAAGAAAAGTTGGGAAAGTGGGCAAAAGTCCCGAATTTGGTCCAAAATCACACCCAGGTTCGAGTCCCACAAGTCCCGCCGCGTTCCACCAGGGTTCCGGGGTGCCTACAATGTCCACAACGCACCCAGCAAAGGCGCACTGTGATTGGGAAGAAAAGTTGGGAAAGTGGGCAAAAGTCCCGAATTTGATCCATAATTATACCCAGGTTCGAGTCCCACAAGTCCCGCCGCATTCCACCAGTGTTCCGGGGTGCCTGACATGTCCACGACGCACCCAGCAAAGGCGCACTGTGATTGGGAAGAAAAGTTGGGAAAGTGGGCAAAAGTCCCGAATTTGGTCCAAAATCACACCCAGGTTCGAGTCCCACAAGTCCCGCCGCGTTCCACCAGGGTTCCGGGGCGCCTACAATGTCCACAACGCACCCAGCAAAGGCGCACTGTGATTGGGAAGAAAAGTTGGGAAAGTGGGCAAAAGTCCCGAATTTGGTCCAAAATCACACCCAGGTTCGAGTCCCACAAGTCCCGCCGCGTTCCACCAGGGTTCCGGGGTGCCTACAATGTCCACGACGCACCCAGCAAAGGTGCACTGTGATTGGGAAGAAAAGTTGGGAAAGTGGGCAAAAGTCCCGAATTTGAGCCAAAATCACACCCAGGTTCGAGTCCCACAAGTCCCGCCGCGTTCCACCAGGGTCTCGGGGTGCCTACAATGTCCACGACGCACCCAGCAAAGGTGCACTGTGATTGGGAAGAAAAGTTGGGAAAGTGGGCAAAAGTCCCGAATTTGGTCCAAAATCACACCCAGGTTCGAGTCCCACAAGTCCCGCCGCGTTCCACCAGTGTCTCGGGGTGCCTACAATGTCCACAACGCACCCAGCAAAGGCGCACTGTGATTGGGAAGAAAAGTTGGGAAAGTGGCCAAAAGTCCCGAATTTGGTCCAAAATCACACCCAGGTTCGAGTCCCACAAGTCCCGCCGCGTTCCACCAGGGTTCCGGGGTGCCTACAATGTCCACAACGCACCCAGCAAAGGCGCACTGTGATTGGGAAGAAAAGTTGGGAAAGTGGGCAAAAGTCCCGAATTTGGTCCAAAATCACACCCAGGTTCGAGTCCCACAAGTCCCGCCGCGTTCCACCAGGGTTCCGGGGTGCCTACAATGTCCACAACGCACCCAGCAAAGGCGCACTGTGATTGGGAAGAAAAGTTGGGAAAGTGGGCAAAAGTCCCGAATTTGGTCCAAAATCACACCCAGGTTCGAGTCCCACAAGTCCCGCCGCGTTCCACCAGTGTCTCGGGGTGCCTACAATGTCCACAACGCACCCAGCAAAGGCGCACTGTGATTGGGAAGAAAAGTTGGGAAAGTGGCCAAAAGTCCCGAATTTGGTCCAAAATCACACCCAGGTTCGAGTCCCACAAGTCCCGCCGCGTTCCACCAGGGTTCCGGGGTGCCTACAATGTCCACGACGCACCCAGCAAAGGCGCACTGTGATTGGGAAGAAAAGTTGGGAAAGTGGGCAAAAGTCCCGAATTTGGTCCAAAATCACACCCAGGTTCGAGTCCCACAAGTCCCGCCGCGTTCCACCAGGGTTCCGGGGCGCCTACAATGTCCACGACGCACCCAGCAAAGGCGCACTGTGATTGGGAAGAAAAGTTGGGAAAGTGGGCAAAAGTCCCGAATTTGGTCCAAAATCACACCCAGGTTCGAGTCCCACAAGTCCCGCCGCGTTCCACCAGTGTCTCGGGGTGCCTACAATGTCCACAACTTACCCAGCAAAGGCGCACTGTGATTGGGAAGAAAAGTTGGGAAAGTGGGCAAAAGTCCCGAATTTGGTCCAAAATCACACCCAGGTTCGAGTCCCACAAGTCCCGCCGCGTTCCACCAGGGTTCCGGGGCGCCTACAATGTCCACAACGCACCCAGCAAAGGCGCACTGTGATTGGGAAGAAAAGTTGGGAAAGTGGGCAAAAGTCCCGAATGTGGTCCAAAATCACACCCAGGTTCGAGTCCCACAAGTCCCGCCGCGTTCCACCGGTGTCCCGGGGGTGCCTGGCATGTCCACAACTTACCCAGCAAAGGCGCACTGTGATTGGGAAGAAAAGTTGGGAAAGTGGGCAAAAGTCCCGAATTTGGTCCAAAATCACACCCAGGTTCGAGTCCCACAAGTCCCGCCGCGTTCCACCAGGGTTCCGGGGCGCCTACAATGTCCACAACGCACCCAGCAAAGGCGCACTGTGATTGGGAAGAAAAGTTGGGAAAGTGGGCAAAAGTCCCGAATTTGGTCCAAAATCACACCCAGGTTCGAGTCCCACAAGTCCCGCCGCGTTCCACCAGGGTTCCGGGGTGCCTACAATGTCCACAACGCACCCAGCAAAGGCGCACTGTGATTGGGAAGAAAAGTTGGGAAAGTGGGCAAAAGTCCCGAATTTGGTCCAAAATCACACCCAGGTTCGAGTCCCACAAGTCCCGCCGCGTTCCACCAGGGTTCCGGGGGTGCCTACAATGTCCACAACGCACCCAGCAAAGGCGCACTGTGATTGGGAAGAAAAGTTGGGAAAGTGGGCAAAAGTCCCGAATTTGGTCCAAAATCACACCCAGGTTCGAGTCCCACAAGTCCCGCCGCGTTCCACCAGGGTTCCGGGGTGCCTACAATGTCCACAACGCACCCAGCAAAGGCGCACTGTGAGTGGGAAGAAAAGTTGGGAAAGTGGGCAAAAGTCCCGAATTTGGTCCAAAATCACACCCAGGTTCGAGTCCCACAAGTCCCGCCGCGTTCCACCAGGGTTCCGGGGTGCCTGACATGTCCACGACGCACCCAGCAAAGGCGCACTGTGATTGGGAAGAAAAGTTGGGAAAGTGGGCAAAAGTCCCGAATTTGGTCCAAAATCACACCCAGGTTCGAGTCCCACAAGTCCCGCCGCGTTCCACCAGGGTTCCGGGGTGCCTACAATGTCCACAACGCACCCAGCAAAGGCGCACTGTGATTGGGAAGAAAAGTTGGGAAAGTGGGCAAAAGTCCCGAATTTGGTCCAAAATCACACCCAGGTTCGAGTCCCACAAGTCCCGCCGCGTTCCACCAGTGTCTCGGGGTGCCTACAATGTCCACAACTTACCCAGCAAAGGCGCACTGTGATTGGGAAGAAAAGTTGGGAAAGTGGGCAAAAGTCCCGAATTTGATCCATAATTATACCCAGGTTCGAGTCCCACAAGTCCCGCCGCATTCCACCAGTGTTCCGGGGTGCCTGACATGTCCACGACGCACCCAGCAAAGGCGCACTGTGATTGGGAAGAAAAGTTGGGAAAGTGGGCAAAAGTCCCGAATTTGGTCCAAAATCACACCCAGGTTCGAGTCCCACAAGTCCCGCCGCGTTCCACCAGGGTTCCGGGGCGCCTACAATGTCCACAACGCACCCAGCAAAGGCGCACTGTGATTGGGAAGAAAAGTTGGGAAAGTGGGCAAAAGTCCCGAATTTGGTCCAAAATCACACCCAGGTTCGAGTCCCACAAGTCCCGCCGCGTTCCACCAGGGTTCCGGGGTGCCTACAATGTCCACGACGCACCCAGCAAAGGTGCACTGTGATTGGGAAGAAAAGTTGGGAAAGTGGGCAAAAGTCCCGAATTTGAGCCAAAATCACACCCAGGTTCGAGTCCCACAAGTCCCGCCGCGTTCCACCAGGGTCTCGGGGTGCCTACAATGTCCACGACGCACCCAGCAAAGGTGCACTGTGATTGGGAAGAAAAGTTGGGAAAGTGGGCAAAAGTCCCGAATTTGGTCCAAAATCACACCCAGGTTCGAGTCCCACAAGTCCCGCCGCGTTCCACCAGTGTCTCGGGGTGCCTACAATGTCCACAACGCACCCAGCAAAGGCGCACTGTGATTGGGAAGAAAAGTTGGGAAAGTGGCCAAAAGTCCCGAATTTGGTCCAAAATCACACCCAGGTTCGAGTCCCACAAGTCCCGCCGCGTTCCACCAGGGTTCCGGGGTGCCTACAATGTCCACAACGCACCCAGCAAAGGCGCACTGTGATTGGGAAGAAAAGTTGGGAAAGTGGGCAAAAGTCCCGAATTTGGTCCAAAATCACACCCAGGTTCGAGTCCCACAAGTCCCGCCGCGTTCCACCAGGGTTCCGGGGTGCCTACAATGTCCACAACGCACCCAGCAAAGGCGCACTGTGATTGGGAAGAAAAGTTGGGAAAGTGGGCAAAAGTCCCGAATTTGGTCCAAAATCACACCCAGGTTCGAGTCCCACAAGTCCCGCCGCGTTCCACCAGTGTCTCGGGGTGCCTACAATGTCCACAACGCACCCAGCAAAGGCGCACTGTGATTGGGAAGAAAAGTTGGGAAAGTGGCCAAAAGTCCCGAATTTGGTCCAAAATCACACCCAGGTTCGAGTCCCACAAGTCCCGCCGCGTTCCACCAGGGTTCCGGGGTGCCTACAATGTCCACGACGCACCCAGCAAAGGCGCACTGTGATTGGGAAGAAAAGTTGGGAAAGTGGGCAAAAGTCCCGAATTTGGTCCAAAATCACACCCAGGTTCGAGTCCCACAAGTCCCGCCGCGTTCCACCAGGGTTCCGGGGTGCCTACAATGTCCACGACGCACCCAGCAAAGGCGCACTGTGATTGGGAAGAAAAGTTGGGAAAGTGGGCAAAAGTCCCGAATTTGGTCCAAAATCACACCCAGGTTCGAGTCCCACAAGTCCCGCCGCGTTCCACCAGGGTTCCGGGGCGCCTACAATGTCCACAACGCACCCAGCAAAGGCGCACTGTGATTGGGAAGAAAAGTTGGGAAAGTGGGCAAAAGTCCCGAATTTGGTCCAAAATCACACCCAGGTTCGAGTCCCACAAGTCCCGCCGCGTTCCACCAGTGTCTCGGGGTGCCTACAATGTCCACAACTTACCCAGCAAAGGCGCACTGTGATTGGGAAGAAAAGTTGGGAAAGTGGGCAAAAGTCCCGAATTTGGTCCAAAATCACACCCAGGTTCGAGTCCCACAAGTCCCGCCGCGTTCCACCAGGGTTCCGGGGCGCCTACAATGTCCACAACTTACCCAGCAAAGGTGCACTGTGATTGGGAAGAAAAGTTGGGAAAGTGGGCAAAAGTCCCGAATGTGGTCCAAAATCACACCCAGGTTCGAGTCCCACAAGTCCCGCCGCGTTCCACCGGTGTCCCGGGGGTGCCTGGCATGTCCACAACTTACCCAGCAAAGGCGCACTGTGATTGGGAAGAAAAGTTGGGAAAGTGGGCAAAAGTCCCGAATTTGGTCCAAAATCACACCCAGGTTCGAGTCCCACAAGTCCCGCCGCGTTCCACCAGGGTTCCGGGGCGCCTACAATGTCCACAACGCACCCAGCAAAGGCGCACTGTGATTGGGAAGAAAAGTTGGGAAAGTGGGCAAAAGTCCCGAATTTGGTCCAAAATCACACCCAGGTTCGAGTCCCACAAGTCCCGCCGCGTTCCACCAGGGTTCCGGGGTGCCTACAATGTCCACAACGCACCCAGCAAAGGCGCACTGTGATTGGGAAGAAAAGTTGGGAAAGTGGGCAAAAGTCCCGAATTTGGTCCAAAATCACACCCAGGTTCGAGTCCCACAAGTCCCGCCGCGTTCCACCAGGGTTCCGGGGGTGCCTACAATGTCCACAACGCACCCAGCAAAGGCGCACTGTGATTGGGAAGAAAAGTTGGGAAAGTGGGCAAAAGTCCCGAATTTGGTCCAAAATCACACCCAGGTTCGAGTCCCACAAGTCCCGCCGCGTTCCACCAGGGTTCCGGGGTGCCTACAATGTCCACAACGCACCCAGCAAAGGCGCACTGTGAGTGGGAAGAAAAGTTGGGAAAGTGGGCAAAAGTCCCGAATTTGGTCCAAAATCACACCCAGGTTCGAGTCCCACAAGTCCCGCCGCGTTCCACCAGGGTTCCGGGGTGCCTGACATGTCCACGACGCACCCAGCAAAGGCGCACTGTGATTGGGAAGAAAAGTTGGGAAAGTGGGCAAAAGTCCCGAATTTGGTCCAAAATCACACCCAGGTTCGAGTCCCACAAGTCCCGCCGCGTTCCACCAGGGTTCCGGGGTGCCTACAATGTCCACAACGCACCCAGCAAAGGCGCACTGTGATTGGGAAGAAAAGTTGGGAAAGTGGGCAAAAGTCCCGAATTTGGTCCAAAATCACACCCAGGTTCGAGTCCCACAAGTCCCGCCGCGTTCCACCAGTGTCTCGGGGTGCCTACAATGTCCACAACTTACCCAGCAAAGGCGCACTGTGATTGGGAAGAAAAGTTGGGAAAGTGGGCAAAAGTCCCGAATTTGGTCCAAAATCACACCCAGGTTCGAGTCCCACAAGTCCCGCCGCGTTCCACCAGGGTTCCGGGGTGCCTGACATGTCCACGACGCACCCAGCAAAGGCGCACTGTGATTGGGAAGAAAAGTTGGGAAAGTGGGCAAAAGTCCCGAATTTGGTCCAAAATCACACCCAGGTTCGAGTCCCACAAGTCCCGCCGCGTTCCACCAGGGTTCCGGGGTGCCTACAATGTCCACAACGCACCCAGCAAAGGCGCACTGTGATTGGGAAGAAAAGTTGGGAAAGTGGGCAAAAGTCCCGAATTTGGTCCAAAATCACACCCAGGTTCGAGTCCCACAAGTCCCGCCGCGTTCCACCAGTGTCTCGGGGTGCCTACAATGTCCACAACTTACCCAGCAAAGGCGCACTGTGATTGGGAAGAAAAGTTGGGAAAGTGGGCAAAAGTCCCGAATTTGGTCCAAAATCACACCCAGGTTCGAGTCCCACAAGTCCCGCCGCGTTCCACCAGGGTTCCGGGGTGCCTACAATGTCCACAACGCACCCAGCAAAGGCGCACTGTGAGTGGGAAGAAAAGTTGGGAAAGTGGGCAAAAGTCCCGAATTTGGTCCAAAATCACACCCAGGTTCGAGTCCCACAAGTCCCGCCGCGTTCCACCAGTGTCTCGGGGTGCCTACAATGTCCACGACGCACCCAGCAAAGGCGCACTGTGATTGGGAAGAAAAGTTGGGAAAGTGGGCAAAAGTCCCGAATTTGGTCCAAAATCACACCCAGGTTCGAGTCCCACAAGTCCCGCCGCGTTCCACCAGGGTTCCGGGGCGCCTACAATGTCCACAACTTACCCAGCAAAGGTGCACTGTGATTGGGAAGAAAAGTTGGGAAAGTGGGCAAAAGTCCCGAATGTGGTCCAAAATCACACCCAGGTTCGAGTCCCACAAGTCCCGCCGCGTTCCACCGGTGTCCCGGGGGTGCCTGGCATGTCCACAACTTACCCAGCAAAGGCGCACTGTGATTGGGAAGAAAAGTTGGGAAAGTGGGCAAAAGTCCCGAATTTGGTCCAAAATCACACCCAGGTTCGAGTCCCACAAGTCCCGCCGCGTTCCACCAGGGTTCCGGGGCGCCTACAATGTCCACAACGCACCCAGCAAAGGCGCACTGTGATTGGGAAGAAAAGTTGGGAAAGTGGGCAAAAGTCCCGAATTTGGTCCAAAATCACACCCAGGTTCGAGTCCCACAAGTCCCGCCGCGTTCCACCAGGGTTCCGGGGTGCCTACAATGTCCACAACGCACCCAGCAAAGGCGCACTGTGATTGGGAAGAAAAGTTGGGAAAGTGGGCAAAAGTCCCGAATTTGGTCCAAAATCACACCCAGGTTCGAGTCCCACAAGTCCCGCCGCGTTCCACCAGTGTCTCGGGGTGCCTACAATGTCCACAACGCACCCAGCAAAGGCGCACTGTGATTGGGAAGAAAAGTTGGGAAAGTGGGCAAAAGTCCCGAATTTGGTCCAAAATCACACCCAGGTTCGAGTCCCACAAGTCCCGCCGCGTTCCACCAGTGTCTCGGGGTGCCTACAATGTCCACAACTTACCCAGCAAAGGCGCACTGTGATTGGGAAGAAAAGTTGGGAAAGTGGGCAAAAGTCCCGAATTTGGTCCAAAATCACACCCAGGTTCGAGTCCCACAAGTCCCGCCGCGTTCCACCAGGGTTCCGGGGTGCCTACAATGTCCACAACGCACCCAGCAAAGGCGCACTGTGATTGGGAAGAAAAGTTGGGAAAGTGGGCAAAAGTCCCGAATTTGGTCCAAAATCACACCCAGGTTCGAGTCCCACAAGTCCCGCCGCGTTCCACCAGGGTTCCGGGGTGCCTACAATGTCCACAACGCACCCAGCAAAGGCGCACTGTGATTGGGAAGAAAAGTTGGGAAAGTGGGCAAAAGTCCCGAATTTGGTCCAAAATCACACCCAGGTTCGAGTCCCACAAGTCCCGCCGCGTTCCACCAGGGTTCCGGGGTGCCTACAATGCCTAAGACGCACCCAGCAAAGGCGCACTGTGATTGGGAAGAAAAGTTGGGAAAGTGGGCAAAAGTCCCGAATTTGGTCCAAAATCACACCCAGGTTCGAGTCCCACAAGTCCCGCCGCGTTCCACCAGTGTCTCGGGGTGCCTACAATGTCCACAACTTACCCAGCAAAGGCGCACTGTGATTGGGAAGAAAAGTTGGGAAAGTGGGCAAAAGTCCCGAATTTGGTCCAAAATCACACCCAGGTTCGAGTCCCACAAGTCCCGCCGCGTTCCACCAGGGTTCCGGGGTGCCTACAATGTCCACAACTTACCCAGCAAAGGCGCACTGTGATTGGGAAGAAAAGTTGGGAAAGTGGGCAAAAGTCCCGAATTTGGTCCAAAATCACACCCAGGTTCGAGTCCCACAAGTCCCGCCGCGTTCCACCAGGGTTCCGGGGTGCCTACAATGTCCACAACTTACCCAGCAAAGGCGCACTGTGATTGGGAAGAAAAGTTGGGAAAGTGGGCAAAAGTCCCGAATTTGGTCCAAAATCACACCCAGGTTCGAGTCCCACAAGTCCCGCCGCGTTCCACCAGGGTTCCGGGGTGCCTACAATGCCTAAGACGCACCCAGCAAAGGCGCACTGTGATTGGGAAGAAAAGTTGGGAAAGTGGGCAAAAGTCCCGAATTTGGTCCAAAATCACACCCAGGTTCGAGTCCCACAAGTCCCGCCGCGTTCCACCAGGGTTCCGGGGTGCCTACAATGCCTAAGACGCACCCAGCAAAGGCGCACTGTGATTGGGAAGAAAAGTTGGGAAAGTGGGCAAAAGTCCCGAATTTGGTCCAAAATCACACCCAGGTTCGAGTCCCACAAGTCCCGCCGCGTTCCACCAGGGTTCCGGGGTGCCTACAATGTCCACGACGCACCCAGCAAAGGCGCACTGTGATTGGGAAGAAAAGTTGGGAAAGTGGGCAAAAGTCCCGAATTTGGTCCAAAATCACACCCAGGTTCGAGTCCCACAAGTCCCGCCGCGTTCCACCAGGGTTCCGGGGTGCCTACAATGTCCACAACGCACCCAGCAAAGGCGCACTGTGATTGGGAAGAAAAGTTGGGAAAGTGGGCAAAAGTCCCGAATTTGATCCATAATTATACCCAGGTTCGAGTCCCACAAGTCCCGCCGCATTCCACCAGTGTTCCGGGGTGCCTGACATGTCCACGACGCACCCAGCAAAGGCGCACTGTGATTGGGAAGAAAAGTTGGGAAAGTGGGCAAAAGTCCCGAATTTGGTCCAAAATCACACCCAGGTTCGAGTCCCACAAGTCCCGCCGCGTTCCACCAGGGTTCCGGGGCGCCTACAATGTCCACAACGCACCCAGCAAAGGCGCACTGTGATTGGGAAGAAAAGTTGGGAAAGTGGGCAAAAGTCCCGAATTTGGTCCAAAATCACACCCAGGTTCGAGTCCCACAAGTCCCGCCGCGTTCCACCAGGGTTCCGGGGTGCCTACAATGTCCACGACGCACCCAGCAAAGGTGCACTGTGATTGGGAAGAAAAGTTGGGAAAGTGGGCAAAAGTCCCGAATTTGAGCCAAAATCACACCCAGGTTCGAGTCCCACAAGTCCCGCCGCGTTCCACCAGGGTCTCGGGGTGCCTACAATGTCCACGACGCACCCAGCAAAGGTGCACTGTGATTGGGAAGAAAAGTTGGGAAAGTGGGCAAAAGTCCCGAATTTGGTCCAAAATCACACCCAGGTTCGAGTCCCACAAGTCCCGCCGCGTTCCACCAGTGTCTCGGGGTGCCTACAATGTCCACAACGCACCCAGCAAAGGCGCACTGTGATTGGGAAGAAAAGTTGGGAAAGTGGCCAAAAGTCCCGAATTTGGTCCAAAATCACACCCAGGTTCGAGTCCCACAAGTCCCGCCGCGTTCCACCAGGGTTCCGGGGTGCCTACAATGTCCACAACGCACCCAGCAAAGGCGCACTGTGATTGGGAAGAAAAGTTGGGAAAGTGGGCAAAAGTCCCGAATTTGGTCCAAAATCACACCCAGGTTCGAGTCCCACAAGTCCCGCCGCGTTCCACCAGGGTTCCGGGGTGCCTACAATGTCCACAACGCACCCAGCAAAGGCGCACTGTGATTGGGAAGAAAAGTTGGGAAAGTGGGCAAAAGTCCCGAATTTGGTCCAAAATCACACCCAGGTTCGAGTCCCACAAGTCCCGCCGCGTTCCACCAGTGTCTCGGGGTGCCTACAATGTCCACAACGCACCCAGCAAAGGCGCACTGTGATTGGGAAGAAAAGTTGGGAAAGTGGCCAAAAGTCCCGAATTTGGTCCAAAATCACACCCAGGTTCGAGTCCCACAAGTCCCGCCGCGTTCCACCAGGGTTCCGGGGTGCCTACAATGTCCACGACGCACCCAGCAAAGGCGCACTGTGATTGGGAAGAAAAGTTGGGAAAGTGGGCAAAAGTCCCGAATTTGGTCCAAAATCACACCCAGGTTCGAGTCCCACAAGTCCCGCCGCGTTCCACCAGGGTTCCGGGGCGCCTACAATGTCCACGACGCACCCAGCAAAGGCGCACTGTGATTGGGAAGAAAAGTTGGGAAAGTGGGCAAAAGTCCCGAATTTGGTCCAAAATCACACCCAGGTTCGAGTCCCACAAGTCCCGCCGCGTTCCACCAGTGTCTCGGGGTGCCTACAATGTCCACAACTTACCCAGCAAAGGCGCACTGTGATTGGGAAGAAAAGTTGGGAAAGTGGGCAAAAGTCCCGAATTTGGTCCAAAATCACACCCAGGTTCGAGTCCCACAAGTCCCGCCGCGTTCCACCAGGGTTCCGGGGCGCCTACAATGTCCACAACGCACCCAGCAAAGGCGCACTGTGATTGGGAAGAAAAGTTGGGAAAGTGGGCAAAAGTCCCGAATGTGGTCCAAAATCACACCCAGGTTCGAGTCCCACAAGTCCCGCCGCGTTCCACCGGTGTCCCGGGGGTGCCTGGCATGTCCACAACTTACCCAGCAAAGGCGCACTGTGATTGGGAAGAAAAGTTGGGAAAGTGGGCAAAAGTCCCGAATTTGGTCCAAAATCACACCCAGGTTCGAGTCCCACAAGTCCCGCCGCGTTCCACCAGGGTTCCGGGGCGCCTACAATGTCCACAACGCACCCAGCAAAGGCGCACTGTGATTGGGAAGAAAAGTTGGGAAAGTGGGCAAAAGTCCCGAATTTGGTCCAAAATCACACCCAGGTTCGAGTCCCACAAGTCCCGCCGCGTTCCACCAGGGTTCCGGGGTGCCTACAATGTCCACAACGCACCCAGCAAAGGCGCACTGTGATTGGGAAGAAAAGTTGGGAAAGTGGGCAAAAGTCCCGAATTTGGTCCAAAATCACACCCAGGTTCGAGTCCCACAAGTCCCGCCGCGTTCCACCAGGGTTCCGGGGGTGCCTACAATGTCCACAACGCACCCAGCAAAGGCGCACTGTGATTGGGAAGAAAAGTTGGGAAAGTGGGCAAAAGTCCCGAATTTGGTCCAAAATCACACCCAGGTTCGAGTCCCACAAGTCCCGCCGCGTTCCACCAGGGTTCCGGGGTGCCTACAATGTCCACAACGCACCCAGCAAAGGCGCACTGTGAGTGGGAAGAAAAGTTGGGAAAGTGGGCAAAAGTCCCGAATTTGGTCCAAAATCACACCCAGGTTCGAGTCCCACAAGTCCCGCCGCGTTCCACCAGGGTTCCGGGGTGCCTGACATGTCCACGACGCACCCAGCAAAGGCGCACTGTGATTGGGAAGAAAAGTTGGGAAAGTGGGCAAAAGTCCCGAATTTGGTCCAAAATCACACCCAGGTTCGAGTCCCACAAGTCCCGCCGCGTTCCACCAGGGTTCCGGGGTGCCTACAATGTCCACAACGCACCCAGCAAAGGCGCACTGTGATTGGGAAGAAAAGTTGGGAAAGTGGCCAAAAGTCCCGAATTTGGTCCAAAATCACACCCAGGTTCGAGTCCCACAAGTCCCGCCGCGTTCCACCAGGGTTCCGGGGTGCCTACAATGTCCACGACGCACCCAGCAAAGGCGCACTGTGATTGGGAAGAAAAGTTGGGAAAGTGGGCAAAAGTCCCGAATTTGGTCCAAAATCACACCCAGGTTCGAGTCCCACAAGTCCCGCCGCGTTCCACCAGGGTTCCGGGGCGCCTACAATGTCCACGACGCACCCAGCAAAGGCGCACTGTGATTGGGAAGAAAAGTTGGGAAAGTGGGCAAAAGTCCCGAATTTGGTCCAAAATCACACCCAGGTTCGAGTCCCACAAGTCCCGCCGCGTTCCACCAGTGTCTCGGGGTGCCTACAATGTCCACAACTTACCCAGCAAAGGCGCACTGTGATTGGGAAGAAAAGTTGGGAAAGTGGGCAAAAGTCCCGAATTTGGTCCAAAATCACACCCAGGTTCGAGTCCCACAAGTCCCGCCGCGTTCCACCAGGGTTCCGGGGCGCCTACAATGTCCACAACGCACCCAGCAAAGGCGCACTGTGATTGGGAAGAAAAGTTGGGAAAGTGGGCAAAAGTCCCGAATGTGGTCCAAAATCACACCCAGGTTCGAGTCCCACAAGTCCCGCCGCGTTCCACCGGTGTCCCGGGGGTGCCTGGCATGTCCACAACTTACCCAGCAAAGGCGCACTGTGATTGGGAAGAAAAGTTGGGAAAGTGGGCAAAAGTCCCGAATTTGGTCCAAAATCACACCCAGGTTCGAGTCCCACAAGTCCCGCCGCGTTCCACCAGGGTTCCGGGGCGCCTACAATGTCCACAACGCACCCAGCAAAGGCGCACTGTGATTGGGAAGAAAAGTTGGGAAAGTGGGCAAAAGTCCCGAATTTGGTCCAAAATCACACCCAGGTTCGAGTCCCACAAGTCCCGCCGCGTTCCACCAGGGTTCCGGGGTGCCTACAATGTCCACAACGCACCCAGCAAAGGCGCACTGTGATTGGGAAGAAAAGTTGGGAAAGTGGGCAAAAGTCCCGAATTTGGTCCAAAATCACACCCAGGTTCGAGTCCCACAAGTCCCGCCGCGTTCCACCAGGGTTCCGGGGGTGCCTACAATGTCCACAACGCACCCAGCAAAGGCGCACTGTGATTGGGAAGAAAAGTTGGGAAAGTGGGCAAAAGTCCCGAATTTGGTCCAAAATCACACCCAGGTTCGAGTCCCACAAGTCCCGCCGCGTTCCACCAGGGTTCCGGGGTGCCTACAATGTCCACAACGCACCCAGCAAAGGCGCACTGTGAGTGGGAAGAAAAGTTGGGAAAGTGGGCAAAAGTCCCGAATTTGGTCCAAAATCACACCCAGGTTCGAGTCCCACAAGTCCCGCCGCGTTCCACCAGGGTTCCGGGGTGCCTGACATGTCCACGACGCACCCAGCAAAGGCGCACTGTGATTGGGAAGAAAAGTTGGGAAAGTGGGCAAAAGTCCCGAATTTGGTCCAAAATCACACCCAGGTTCGAGTCCCACAAGTCCCGCCGCGTTCCACCAGGGTTCCGGGGTGCCTACAATGTCCACAACGCACCCAGCAAAGGCGCACTGTGATTGGGAAGAAAAGTTGGGAAAGTGGGCAAAAGTCCCGAATTTGGTCCAAAATCACACCCAGGTTCGAGTCCCACAAGTCCCGCCGCGTTCCACCAGTGTCTCGGGGTGCCTACAATGTCCACAACTTACCCAGCAAAGGCGCACTGTGATTGGGAAGAAAAGTTGGGAAAGTGGGCAAAAGTCCCGAATTTGATCCATAATTATACCCAGGTTCGAGTCCCACAAGTCCCGCCGCATTCCACCAGTGTTCCGGGGTGCCTGACATGTCCACGACGCACCCAGCAAAGGCGCACTGTGATTGGGAAGAAAAGTTGGGAAAGTGGGCAAAAGTCCCGAATTTGGTCCAAAATCACACCCAGGTTCGAGTCCCACAAGTCCCGCCGCGTTCCACCAGGGTTCCGGGGCGCCTACAATGTCCACAACGCACCCAGCAAAGGCGCACTGTGATTGGGAAGAAAAGTTGGGAAAGTGGGCAAAAGTCCCGAATTTGGTCCAAAATCACACCCAGGTTCGAGTCCCACAAGTCCCGCCGCGTTCCACCAGGGTTCCGGGGTGCCTACAATGTCCACGACGCACCCAGCAAAGGTGCACTGTGATTGGGAAGAAAAGTTGGGAAAGTGGGCAAAAGTCCCGAATTTGAGCCAAAATCACACCCAGGTTCGAGTCCCACAAGTCCCGCCGCGTTCCACCAGGGTCTCGGGGTGCCTACAATGTCCACGACGCACCCAGCAAAGGTGCACTGTGATTGGGAAGAAAAGTTGGGAAAGTGGGCAAAAGTCCCGAATTTGGTCCAAAATCACACCCAGGTTCGAGTCCCACAAGTCCCGCCGCGTTCCACCAGTGTCTCGGGGTGCCTACAATGTCCACAACGCACCCAGCAAAGGCGCACTGTGATTGGGAAGAAAAGTTGGGAAAGTGGCCAAAAGTCCCGAATTTGGTCCAAAATCACACCCAGGTTCGAGTCCCACAAGTCCCGCCGCGTTCCACCAGGGTTCCGGGGTGCCTACAATGTCCACAACGCACCCAGCAAAGGCGCACTGTGATTGGGAAGAAAAGTTGGGAAAGTGGGCAAAAGTCCCGAATTTGGTCCAAAATCACACCCAGGTTCGAGTCCCACAAGTCCCGCCGCGTTCCACCAGGGTTCCGGGGTGCCTACAATGTCCACAACGCACCCAGCAAAGGCGCACTGTGATTGGGAAGAAAAGTTGGGAAAGTGGGCAAAAGTCCCGAATTTGGTCCAAAATCACACCCAGGTTCGAGTCCCACAAGTCCCGCCGCGTTCCACCAGGGTTCCGGGGTGCCTACAATGTCCACAACGCACCCAGCAAAGGCGCACTGTGATTGGGAAGAAAAGTTGGGAAAGTGGGCAAAAGTCCCGAATTTGGTCCAAAATCACACCCAGGTTCGAGTCCCACAAGTCCCGCCGCGTTCCACCAGTGTCTCGGGGTGCCTACAATGTCCACAACGCACCCAGCAAAGGCGCACTGTGATTGGGAAGAAAAGTTGGGAAAGTGGGCAAAAGTCCCGAATTTGGTCCAAAATCACACCCAGGTTCGAGTCCCGCAAGTCCCGCCGCGTTCCACCAGTGTCTCGGGGTGCCTACAATGTCCACGACGCACCCAGCAAAGGCGCACTGTGATTGGGAAGAAAAGTTGGGAAAGTGGGCAAAAGTCCCGAATTTGGTCCAAAATCACACCCAGGTTCGAGTCCCACAAGTCCCGCCGCGTTCCACCAGGGTTCCGGGGTGCCTACAATGTCCACAACGCACCCAGCAAAGGCGCACTGTGATTGGGAAGAAAAGTTGGGAAAGTGGGCAAAAGTCCCGAATTTGGTCCAAAATCACACCCAGGTTCGAGTCCCGCAAGTCCCGCCGCGTTCCACCAGTGTCTCGGGGTGCCTACAATGTCCACAACGCACCCAGCAAAGGCGCACTGTGATTGGGAAGAAAAGTTGGGAAAGTGGGCAAAAGTCCCGAATTTGGTCCAAAATCACACCCAGGTTCGAGTCCCGCAAGTCCCGCCGCGTTCCACCAGTGTCTCGGGGTGCCTACAATGTCCACGACGCACCCAGCAAAGGCGCACTGTGATTGGGAAGAAAAGTTGGGAAAGTGGGCAAAAGTCCCGAATTTGGTCCAAAATCACACCCAGGTTCGAGTCCCACAAGTCCCGCCGCGTTCCACCAGGGTTCCGGGGTGCCTACAATGTCCACAACGCACCCAGCAAAGGCGCACTGTGATTGGGAAGAAAAGTTGGGAAAGTGGGCAAAAGTCCCGAATTTGGTCCAAAATCACACCCAGGTTCGAGTCCCGCAAGTCCCGCCGCGTTCCACCAGTGTCTCGGGGTGCCTACAATGTCCACGACGCACCCAGCAAAGGCGCACTGTGATTGGGAAGAAAAGTTGGGAAAGTGGGCAAAAGTCCCGAATTTGGTCCAAAATCACACCCAGGTTCGAGTCCCACAAGTCCCGCCGCGTTCCACCAGGGTTCCGGGGTGCCTACAATGTCCACAACGCACCCAGCAAAGGCGCACTGTGATTGGGAAGAAAAGTTGGGAAAGTGGGCAAAAGTCCCGAATTTGGTCCAAAATCACACCCAGGTTCGAGTCCCACAAGTCCCGCCGCGTTCCACCAGTGTCTCGGGGTGCCTACAATGTCCACGACGCACCCAGCAAAGGCGCACTGTGATTGGGAAGAAAAGTTGGGAAAGTGGGCAAAAGGCCCGAATTTGATCCAAAATCACACCCAGGTTCGAGTCCCACAAGTCCCGCCGCGTTCCACCAGTGTCTCGGGGTGCCTACAATGTCCACAACTTACCCAGCAAAGGCGCACTGTGATTGGGAAGAAAAGTTGGGAAAGTGGGCAAAAGTCCCGAATTTGGTCCAAAATCACACCCAGGTTCGAGTCCCACAAGTCCCGCCGCGTTCCACCAGTGTCTCGGGGTGCCTACAATGTCCACAACGCACCCAGCAAAGGCGCACTGTGATTGGGAAGAAAAGTTGGGAAAGTGGGCAAAAGTCCCGAATTTGGTCCAAAATCACACCCAGGTTCGAGTCCCACAAGTCCCGCCGCGTTCCACCAGTGTCTCGGGGTGCCTACAATGTCCACAACTTACCCAGCAAAGGCGCACTGTGATTGGGAAGAAAAGTTGGGAAAGTGGGCAAAAGTCCCGAATTTGGTCCAAAATCACACCCAGGTTCGAGTCCCACAAGTCCCGCCGCGTTCCACCAGGGTTCCGGGGTGCCTACAATGTCCACAACGCACCCAGCAAAGGCGCACTGTGATTGGGAAGAAAAGTTGGGAAAGTGGGCAAAAGTCCCGAATTTGGTCCAAAATCACACCCAGGTTCGAGTCCCACAAGTCCCGCCGCGTTCCACCAGGGTTCCGGGGTGCCTACAATGTCCACAACGCACCCAGCAAAGGCGCACTGTGATTGGGAAGAAAAGTTGGGAAAGTGGGCAAAAGTCCCGAATTTGGTCCAAAATCACACCCAGGTTCGAGTCCCACAAGTCCCGCCGCGTTCCACCAGGGTTCCGGGGTGCCTACAATGCCTAAGACGCACCCAGCAAAGGCGCACTGTGATTGGGAAGAAAAGTTGGGAAAGTGGGCAAAAGTCCCGAATTTGGTCCAAAATCACACCCAGGTTCGAGTCCCACAAGTCCCGCCGCGTTCCACCAGTGTCTCGGGGTGCCTACAATGTCCACAACTTACCCAGCAAAGGCGCACTGTGATTGGGAAGAAAAGTTGGGAAAGTGGGCAAAAGTCCCGAATTTGGTCCAAAATCACACCCAGGTTCGAGTCCCACAAGTCCCGCCGCGTTCCACCAGGGTTCCGGGGTGCCTACAATGTCCACAACTTACCCAGCAAAGGCGCACTGTGATTGGGAAGAAAAGTTGGGAAAGTGGGCAAAAGTCCCGAATTTGGTCCAAAATCACACCCAGGTTCGAGTCCCACAAGTCCCGCCGCGTTCCACCAGGGTTCCGGGGTGCCTACAATGTCCACAACTTACCCAGCAAAGGCGCACTGTGATTGGGAAGAAAAGTTGGGAAAGTGGGCAAAAGTCCCGAATTTGGTCCAAAATCACACCCAGGTTCGAGTCCCACAAGTCCCGCCGCGTTCCACCAGGGTTCCGGGGTGCCTACAATGCCTAAGACGCACCCAGCAAAGGCGCACTGTGATTGGGAAGAAAAGTTGGGAAAGTGGGCAAAAGTCCCGAATTTGGTCCAAAATCACACCCAGGTTCGAGTCCCACAAGTCCCGCCGCGTTCCACCAGGGTTCCGGGGTGCCTACAATGCCTAAGACGCACCCAGCAAAGGCGCACTGTGATTGGGAAGAAAAGTTGGGAAAGTGGGCAAAAGTCCCGAATTTGGTCCAAAATCACACCCAGGTTCGAGTCCCACAAGTCCCGCCGCGTTCCACCAGGGTTCCGGGGTGCCTACAATGTCCACGACGCACCCAGCAAAGGCGCACTGTGATTGGGAAGAAAAGTTGGGAAAGTGGGCAAAAGTCCCGAATTTGGTCCAAAATCACACCCAGGTTCGAGTCCCACAAGTCCCGCCGCGTTCCACCAGGGTTCCGGGGTGCCTACAATGTCCACAACGCACCCAGCAAAGGCGCACTGTGATTGGGAAGAAAAGTTGGGAAAGTGGGCAAAAGTCCCGAATTTGATCCATAATTATACCCAGGTTCGAGTCCCACAAGTCCCGCCGCATTCCACCAGTGTTCCGGGGTGCCTGACATGTCCACGACGCACCCAGCAAAGGCGCACTGTGATTGGGAAGAAAAGTTGGGAAAGTGGGCAAAAGTCCCGAATTTGGTCCAAAATCACACCCAGGTTCGAGTCCCACAAGTCCCGCCGCGTTCCACCAGGGTTCCGGGGCGCCTACAATGTCCACAACGCACCCAGCAAAGGCGCACTGTGATTGGGAAGAAAAGTTGGGAAAGTGGGCAAAAGTCCCGAATTTGGTCCAAAATCACACCCAGGTTCGAGTCCCACAAGTCCCGCCGCGTTCCACCAGGGTTCCGGGGTGCCTACAATGTCCACGACGCACCCAGCAAAGGTGCACTGTGATTGGGAAGAAAAGTTGGGAAAGTGGGCAAAAGTCCCGAATTTGAGCCAAAATCACACCCAGGTTCGAGTCCCACAAGTCCCGCCGCGTTCCACCAGGGTCTCGGGGTGCCTACAATGTCCACGACGCACCCAGCAAAGGTGCACTGTGATTGGGAAGAAAAGTTGGGAAAGTGGGCAAAAGTCCCGAATTTGGTCCAAAATCACACCCAGGTTCGAGTCCCACAAGTCCCGCCGCGTTCCACCAGTGTCTCGGGGTGCCTACAATGTCCACAACGCACCCAGCAAAGGCGCACTGTGATTGGGAAGAAAAGTTGGGAAAGTGGCCAAAAGTCCCGAATTTGGTCCAAAATCACACCCAGGTTCGAGTCCCACAAGTCCCGCCGCGTTCCACCAGGGTTCCGGGGTGCCTACAATGTCCACAACGCACCCAGCAAAGGCGCACTGTGATTGGGAAGAAAAGTTGGGAAAGTGGGCAAAAGTCCCGAATTTGGTCCAAAATCACACCCAGGTTCGAGTCCCACAAGTCCCGCCGCGTTCCACCAGGGTTCCGGGGTGCCTACAATGTCCACAACGCACCCAGCAAAGGCGCACTGTGATTGGGAAGAAAAGTTGGGAAAGTGGGCAAAAGTCCCGAATTTGGTCCAAAATCACACCCAGGTTCGAGTCCCACAAGTCCCGCCGCGTTCCACCAGTGTCTCGGGGTGCCTACAATGTCCACAACGCACCCAGCAAAGGCGCACTGTGATTGGGAAGAAAAGTTGGGAAAGTGGCCAAAAGTCCCGAATTTGGTCCAAAATCACACCCAGGTTCGAGTCCCACAAGTCCCGCCGCGTTCCACCAGGGTTCCGGGGTGCCTACAATGTCCACGACGCACCCAGCAAAGGCGCACTGTGATTGGGAAGAAAAGTTGGGAAAGTGGGCAAAAGTCCCGAATTTGGTCCAAAATCACACCCAGGTTCGAGTCCCACAAGTCCCGCCGCGTTCCACCAGGGTTCCGGGGTGCCTACAATGTCCACGACGCACCCAGCAAAGGCGCACTGTGATTGGGAAGAAAAGTTGGGAAAGTGGGCAAAAGTCCCGAATTTGGTCCAAAATCACACCCAGGTTCGAGTCCCACAAGTCCCGCCGCGTTCCACCAGGGTTCCGGGGCGCCTACAATGTCCACAACGCACCCAGCAAAGGCGCACTGTGATTGGGAAGAAAAGTTGGGAAAGTGGGCAAAAGTCCCGAATTTGGTCCAAAATCACACCCAGGTTCGAGTCCCACAAGTCCCGCCGCGTTCCACCAGTGTCTCGGGGTGCCTACAATGTCCACAACTTACCCAGCAAAGGCGCACTGTGATTGGGAAGAAAAGTTGGGAAAGTGGGCAAAAGTCCCGAATTTGGTCCAAAATCACACCCAGGTTCGAGTCCCACAAGTCCCGCCGCGTTCCACCAGGGTTCCGGGGCGCCTACAATGTCCACAACTTACCCAGCAAAGGTGAGGTGCACTGTGATTGGAAGAAAAGTTGGGAAAGTGGGCAAAAGTCCCGAATGTGGTCCAAAATCACACCCAGGTTCGAGTCCCACAAGTCCCGCCCGCGTTTCCACCGGTGTCCCCGGGGGTGCCTGGCATGTCCACAACTTACCAGCAAAGGCGCACTGTGATTGGAGAAAAGTTGGGAAAGTGGGCAAAAGTCCCGAATTTGGTCCAAAATCACACCCAGGTTCGAGTCCCACAAGTCCCGCCGCGTTCCACCAGGGTTCCGGGGCGCCTACAATGTCCACAACGCACCAGCAAAGGCGCACTGTGATTGGGAAGAAAAGTTGGGAAAGTGGGCAAAAGTCCCGAATTTGGTCCAAAATCACACCCAGGTTCGAGTCCCACAAGTCCCGCCGCGTTCCACCAGGGTTCCGGGGTGCCTACAATGTCCACAACGCACCCAGCAAAGGCGCACTGTGATTGGGAAGAAAAGTTGGGAAAGTGGGCAAAAGTCCCGAATTTGGTCCAAAATCACACCCAGGTTCGAGTCCCACAAGTCCCGCCGCGTTCCACCAGGGTTCCGGGGCGCCTACAATGTCCACAACGCACCCAGCAAAGGCGCACTGTGATTGGGAAGAAAAGTTGGGAAAGTGGGCAAAAGTCCCGAATTTGGTCCAAAATCACACCCAGGTTCGAGTCCCACAAGTCCCGCCGCGTTCCACCAGGGTTCCGGGGTGCCTACAATGTCCACAACGCACCCAGCAAAGGCGCACTGTGATTGGAAGAAAAGTTGGGAAAGTGGGCAAAAGTCCCGAATTTGGTCCAAAATCACACCCAGGTTCGAGTCCCACAAGTCCCGCCGCGTTCCACCAGGGTTCCGGGGTGCCTACAATGTCCACAACGCACCCAGCAAAGGCGCACTGTGATTGGGAAGAAAAGTTGGGAAGTGGGCAAAAGTCCCGAATTTGGTCCAAAATCACACCCAGGTTCGAGTCCCACAAGTCCCGCCGCGTTCCACCAGGGTTCCGGGGTGCCTACAATGTCCACAACGCACCCAGCAAAGGCGCACTGTGATTGGGAAGAAAAGTTGGGAAAGTGGGCAAAAGTCCCGAATTTGGTCCAAAATCACACCCAGGTTCGAGTCCCACAAGTCCCGCCGCGTTCCACCAGTGTCTCGGGGTGCCTACAATGTCCACAACTTACCCAGCAAAGGCGCACTGTGATTGGGAAGAAAAGTTGGGAAAGTGGGCAAAAGTCCCGAATTTGGTCCAAAATCACACCCAGGTTCGAGTCCCACAAGTCCCGCCGCGTTCCACCAGGGTTCCGGGGTGCCTGACATGTCCACGACGCACCCAGCAAAGGCGCACTGTGATTGGGAAGAAAAGTTGGGAAAGTGGGCAAAAGTCCCGAATTTGGTCCAAAATCACACCCAGGTTCGAGTCCCACAAGTCCCGCCGCGTTCCACCAGGGTTCCGGGGTGCCTACAATGTCCACAACGCACCCAGCAAAGGCGCACTGTGATTGGGAAGAAAAGTTGGGAAAGTGGGCAAAAGTCCCGAATTTGGTCCAAAATCACACCCAGGTTCGAGTCCCACAAGTCCCGCCGCGTTCCACCAGTGTCTCGGGGTGCCTACAATGTCCACAACTTACCCAGCAAAGGCGCACTGTGATTGGGAAGAAAAGTTGGGAAAGTGGGCAAAAGTCCCGAATTTGGTCCAAAATCACACCCAGGTTCGAGTCCCACAAGTCCCGCCGCGTTCCACCAGGGTTCCGGGGTGCCTACAATGTCCACAACGCACCCAGCAAAGGCGCACTGTGAGTGGGAAGAAAAGTTGGGAAAGTGGGCAAAAGTCCCGAATTTGGTCCAAAATCACACCCAGGTTCGAGTCCCACAAGTCCCGCCGCGTTCCACCAGTGTCTCGGGGTGCCTACAATGTCCACGACGCACCCAGCAAAGGCGCACTGTGATTGGGAAGAAAAGTTGGGAAAGTGGGCAAAAGTCCCGAATTTGGTCCAAAATCACACCCAGGTTCGAGTCCCACAAGTCCCGCCGCGTTCCACCAGGGTTCCGGGGCGCCTACAATGTCCACAACTTACCCAGCAAAGGTGCACTGTGATTGGGAAGAAAAGTTGGGAAAGTGGGCAAAAGTCCCGAATGTGGTCCAAAATCACACCCAGGTTCGAGTCCCACAAGTCCCGCCGCGTTCCACCGGTGTCCCGGGGGTGCCTGGCATGTCCACAACTTACCCAGCAAAGGCGCACTGTGATTGGGAAGAAAAGTTGGGAAAGTGGGCAAAAGTCCCGAATTTGGTCCAAAATCACACCCAGGTTCGAGTCCCACAAGTCCCGCCGCGTTCCACCAGGGTTCCGGGGCGCCTACAATGTCCACAACGCACCCAGCAAAGGCGCACTGTGATTGGGAAGAAAAGTTGGGAAAGTGGGCAAAAGTCCCGAATTTGGTCCAAAATCACACCCAGGTTCGAGTCCCACAAGTCCCGCCGCGTTCCACCAGGGTTCCGGGGTGCCTACAATGTCCACAACGCACCCAGCAAAGGCGCACTGTGATTGGGAAGAAAAGTTGGGAAAGTGGGCAAAAGTCCCGAATTTGGTCCAAAATCACACCCAGGTTCGAGTCCCACAAGTCCCGCCGCGTTCCACCAGGGTTCCGGGGTGCCTACAATGTCCACAACGCACCCAGCAAAGGCGCACTGTGATTGGGAAGAAAAGTTGGGAAAGTGGGCAAAAGTCCCGAATTTGATCCAAAATTATGCCCGGGTTGGAGTACCACGAGTCCGGCCGCGTTCCACCGGTGTCCCGGGGGTGCCTGGCATGTCCACAACTTACCCAGCAAAGGCGCACTGTGATTGGGAAGAAAAGTTGGGAAAGTGGGCAAAAGTCCCGAATTTGATCCAAAATTATGCCCGGGTTGGAGTACCACGAGTCCGGCCGCGTTCCACCGGTGTCCCGGGGGTGCCTGGCATGTCCACAACTTACCCAGCAAAGGCGCACTGTGATTGGGAAGAAAAGTTGGGAAAGTGGGCAAAAGTCCCGAATTTGATCCAAAATTATGCCCGGGTTGGAGTACCACGAGTCCGGCCGCGTTCCACCGGTGTCCCGGGGGTGCCTGCCATGTCCACAACTTACCCAGCAAAGGCGCACTGTGATTGGGAAGAAAAGTTGGGAAAGTGGGCAAAAGTCCCGAATTTGATCCAAAATTATGCCCGGGTTGGAGTACCACGAGTCCGGCCGCGTTCCACCGGTGTCCCGGGGGTGCCTGCCATGTCCACAACTTACCCAGCAAAGGCGCACTGTGATTCAGAAGAAAAGTTGGGAAAGTGGGGAAAAAAAGGACCGGAAAATATCCAAAATTATGCCCGGGTTGGAGTACCACGAGTCCGGCCGCGTTCCACCGGTGTCCCGGGGGTGCCTGGCACGTCCACAACTTACCCAGCAAAGGCGCACTGTCAGTGGGGAAGACCAAACATGTCTCGGATTTTTTCCAAGTACCTTAACGAGAGAGGCTAAAAAGCACCTGTTTTTACCTTCTCTCGTTGTTGTACTTAGAAAAAAAACGAGAAAATAAAAAATCTGGGTTTTTTTCTAAGTACCTTAACGAGAGAGGCTAAAAAAAACCATTTTTTACCTTCTCTCGTTGTTGTACTTAGAAAAAAAACGAGAAAAAAATTTTTCCCCATTCATTTCAATGGGAGTTCATTTTTTTTTTGGGATTTTTTCTAAGTACCTTAACGAGAGAGGCTTAATTTTTCACCTACTTTTTACCTTCTCTCGATTTTTCGTTTTTTACCTGGTCGACCAAAACACCTCCATCTCGTTACTATGTGCACCATGTCTGACAGGCTGAAATCACAGGGAACGCGTCCGAGTCAAAGTGAGCTATTTTCGGACACAAATATGGTGTTTTTCCCCTCTATCCTCTGGTTCTTTTTTCAAACTGATCTTCCAGCATCTGAGCGACAGGGGCTCATGCAGACACCTGTGTCCGCCCGAGGGGCGCCTTCCCGGACACATATATGGTGCTTCCCCCCTCTTTACCCCGGTCCTTTTTCAAACTGATCTTCCAGCATCTGAGCGACAGGGGCTCATGCAGACACCTGTGTCCGCCCGAGGGGCGCCTTCCCGGACACATATATGGTGCTTCCCCCCTCTTTACCCCGGTCCTTTTTCAAACTGCTCTTCCAGCATCTGAGCGACAGGGGCTCATGCAGACACCTGTGTCCGCCCGAGGGGCGCCTTCCCGGACACATATATGGTGCTTTCCCCCTCTTTACCCCGGTCCTTTTTCAAACTGCTCTTCCAGCTTCTGAGCGACAGGGGCTCATGCAGACACCTGTGTCCGCCTAAGGGGCGCTATCTCGGACACATTTTCAACTTTTCCCGCATGAATGAAATCCTGGAACTGATTCCACCCAGGTACTTAGGACTTCCAGGGCTTGAGCGACAGGGGCTCTGTCCGGAGCGTGTGTCCGCCTAGGGGGCGCTGTCCCGGACACATTTTCAACTTTTCCCGCATGAATGAAATCCTGGAACTGATTCCACCCAGGTACTTAGGGCTTCCAGGGCTTGAGCGACAGGGGCTCTGTCCGGAGCGTGTGTCCGCCTAGGGGGCGCTGTCTCGGACACATTTTCAACTTTTCCCGCATGAATGAAATCCTGGAACTGATTCCACCCAGGTACTTAGGGCTTCCAGGGCTTGAGCGACAGGGGCTCTGTCCGGAGCGTGTGTCCGCCTAGGGGGCGCTGTCCCGGACACATTTTCAACTTTTCCCGCATGGATGAAATCCTGGAACTGATTCCACCCAGGTACTTAGGGCTTCCAGGGCTTGAGCGACAGGGGCTCTGTCCGGAGCGTGTGTCCGCCTAGGGGGCGCTGTCTCGGACACATTTTCAACTTTTCCCGCATGGATGAAATCCTGGAACTGATTCCACCCAGGTACTTAGGGCTTCCAGGGCTTGAGCGACAGGGGCTCTGTCCGGAGCGTGTGTCCGCCTAGGGGGCGCTGTCTCGGACACATTTTCAACTTTTCCCGCATGGATGAAATCCTGGAACTGATTCCACCCAGGTACTTAGGGCTTCCAGGGCTTGAGCGACAGGGGCTCTGTCCGGAGCGTGTGTCCGCCTAGAGGGCGCTGTCTCGGACACATTTTCAACTTTTCCCGCATGAATGAAATCCTGGAACTGATTCCACCCAGGTACTTAGGGCTTCCAGGGCTTGAGCGACAGGGGCTCTGTCCGGAGCGTGTGTCCGCCTAGAGGGCGCTGTCTCGGACACATTTTCAACTTTTCCCGCATGAATGAAATCCTGGAACTGATTCCACCCAGGTACTTAGGGCTTCCAGGGCTTGAGCGACAGGGGCTCAGCCCGGAGCGTGTGTCCGCCTAGGGGGCGCTGTCTCGGACACATTTTCGACTTTTCCCGCATGGATGAAATCCTGGAACTGATTCCACCCAGGTACTTAGGGCTTCCAGGGCTTGAGCGACAGGGGCTCAGCCCGGAGCGTGTGTCCGCCTAGGGGGCGCTGTCTCGGACACATTTTCGACTTTTCCCGCATGGATGAAATCCTGGAACTGATTCCACCCAGGTACTTGGCGCTTCCAGGGCTTGAGCGACAGGGGCTCTGTCCGGAGCGTGTGTCCGCCTAGGGGGCGCTGTCTCGGACACATTTTCGACTTTTCCCGCATGGATGAAATCCTGGAACTGATTCCACCCAGGTACTTAGGGCTTCCAGGGCTTGAGCGACAGGGGCTCTGTCCGGAGCGTGTGTCCGCCTAGGGGGCGCTGTCTCGGACACATTTTCAACTTTTCCCGCATGAATGAAATCCTGGAACTGATTCCACCCAGGTACTTGGGGCTTCCAGGGCTCGAGCGACAGGGGCTCGGTCCGGAGCGCGCGTCCGCCTAGGGGGCGCTGTCTCGGACACATTTTCAACTTTTCCCGTATGAATGAAATCCTGGACCTCCGTCCAGGTACTCGGGGCTTCCCAGGACTTGAGCGACAGGGGCTCGGACCTGGGAAAAGCCCCGGCCCACTTCCCCTTTCCCCTCTAACCCTCTGGTAAACACGACTTGCCACGGAGCGGCCCTCACCGGCCGGCGTCAGCCGGTTACCCAGGTGGGGGATTCCTCCGGCCCTGCAGGTCTGCCTCTATTGCCGCCCGGCAAGCCCGATTTGAAGCGAGATCGAGACGACCCGTCTGCCCTAGTTGTCCTACATCGGACCCGCTCCGGCTCGGCCCC
>NW_027316582.1:487500-512500 GCF_033978685.3 Nerophis lumbriciformis | reverse complement strand
TTATCTGACGCCGCTTTCCGTTCTGCACGACAGCTACCTCAGGGATACCTATGATTTTATTGATAAAATCAAGAAGGTCTGCATTCCCCCAGATGCCATTTTGTTCACCATCGACATTGACAGCCTGTATACAAACATTGATATAAATGAGGGGATACAGGCTGTCAAAAATGTCTTCTACAGGTACCGCGACGTTAGCAGGCCCGAAAAGGAGCTCCTGCAGCTCCTCGACATTAATTTGAGGAGAAACGACTTTGAGTTTGACGGTCGTTTCTACCTCCAAATTAAGGGCACTGCTATGGGCAAGAAATTTGCACCGGCGTATGCCAACATTTTTATGGCAGAGTGGGAGACCTCTGCCTTGGCCGCCTGCCCAAAACGTCCTCTCCACTACTTCCGGTACCTGGATGACATCTGGGGTGTCTGGACCCATTCCAGTGAGGAGTTCAGCGTGTTCTTAAACACGCTGAACACTCACAATAAAAATATCACCATCAAGTCGACCACGAGCAACACATCGGTCGACTTTTTGGACACCACGACATTCAAGGGTCCCGACTTTGCCGACACGCAACACTTGGACATCAGGGTGTTCTTCAAGGAGACCGACACCCACGCGCTCCTCTTCAAAAGCAGCTTCCACCCCAAGCATACCTTCGCGGGGTTGGTGAAATCCCAATTGTTGAGGTTCCATCGTGTCTGCACCAGAAGGGAGGACTTCCTGACGGCCTCGAGGACCCTCTTTTCTGCCCTGAAGGGGAGGGGCTATTCCAGGTCCTTCCTCCGACGGCAGTTGAGGGTCTTCTTGGACCCGAAGGGGCCTCCCCCTGGGACCGACATGATCCCTCTCATCACCACCTACTCTCCCTCGGCCGTGCGGGTCGCCAAGAAGGTCAAAGACCACTTCCGGACCTTTGCGGAGAGTAGCGGGAGGCTGCCGGGGCGCTACGTGGTGCCGGCCTACCGTAAGAACCCCAACTTGAATGATCTGTTGGTCAGGGCCAGGGTCAGCTCACTGAGAGACCCGCCCTCCACTAGGAGGGACACCCTTGTCCGCCACTCACAATGGTTGGTGAACCCCCACAACCGCAAGGTTTTCCAGCCGTTGTGCCGTGGCGGCCGACACACCCGGAACTGTGTGTACGTGATTCGGTGCCAACGATGTGGCGATATGTACGTGGGCGAGACGGGCAATACCTTAGCTAGTAGATTCGCCCAACACAAGTACAACATCGTTAGGCATAAAAATACCAACACTCACCTGGTTCAGCATTTTCTCCGACACGGGTGGTCTTCCGTCCGGGCGACTGTCGTAGAGACGGATCCCAAATGGAGCCTCGCCCAACGCCACCGGGCGGAGCTCCTTTGGATCTCCAAATTGGGCACCAGACATCCAGGGGGCCTAAATGAGGTGTGAGTGTGAGCCCGTTGGATTGTGACGGACAGTGCACATTCCCGTTTTTCCCTTCTTTATTTTTCCCATACCCCCCACCCCCCCTCTTCCCTAACCCTAACCATTCCCTTCTCCTTACCTAAAACCTACCCCCAAACCTAACCAGCCAGTGCCTCCAATCCTCTTACGGCTCTCACTCTCCCTCGCTCGCCCTCCTGGACCTGCCAAAACAGACAGAAAACGCATTAAATATACTCACTTGGGGATGGGATACAATCGGAGCATCATATCAAGGGGAGGTAACAGGGAATATATACCTAAAACCTACCCCAACCCCAATCCTAAAACCTAACCCTAACCCTAACCCTAACCCTAACCCTAACCTCGGGTACGGTACACATACGTACATTCAGAGCATTACACTAAGGGGAGCCTACTGGGAATATCCTCTCCCAACTCTCTGTTTAATACTGAAGCCCTAGGTCACACATCCAGGGTACTTTCTGTATTATTTCTATTTGAATGTACTAGTGTTTGTCTATTATTATATATATATATATATATATATACATATATATTTATTATAATATATTATATAATATTTATACCATATTACATTGTATTATATTATATATCATATAACAATAACAATGTCTATCATTTCATGTTATTGTTTTAGCAGACAGGATTTTGCAGTAGCATCCTGGGGCTTCAGAGGGTCACTGTTGTCTTCTTTTTACACTTGTGTTGTGGTCAAGACTTCTATTTTGAAGGCCAACTTGTGTTTGACGTGGACCCCACCCCTTCATTTAAATGTTATATTGCTATTAACACCTTTCTCCTGCAATACCTGTTTTCACTGCAAGGATAAAAGGTTGACTTTAGCCTACCTGCCGTGCTAACCTGCTAATACTCTACAAACGAGTCAGGCCTGATGAAGGTATCTTACCGAAACGTTGCCATCTGACTCGTTTCATGTAAATATACATTTTCTACTTTTTTCATATTTTTCTGACACATTGTAGTATTTTTCTTGTATTTGTTTACTTGCCGTGTCCAGTTGAAGGCCTGGTCGCGGCGCGACGCTTTCGTTCCACTAGTCGCTATTTTCTGTAAATAAACAGCCTATTTTTGATACTACATGTGCTATTTTTACTCACGAGATATTCCGGTGGCTCATTAGCGCGAGATACAGCATATTTTTGAACAAAAAAGTATATCTCACCGTTTATGCAGCCAGCCATCAACCGGAAGTGATTATCTTGACCTCGGCGGAAGTCCCGCCTCCGAGCATTCCGTTCTCTCTTTTTCACAAAGGAAACGGATAAAGACAATTTATTTTTATAAAGCGAACAAACCTTTTTTCGCCAACCAGTTTTTTACATCATCCACACCAGCGACATATTAAAATAATTTTGCAATATGTCGGATGGGTCCGAATACGACTGGCTTCCGGTCAGGTCGGGGCGAAGACGCGCACGGCGACGTCAGGCTGCGCCTTCAGAGTGGCTCGCCCAGGATGATGAACGTTGTCATTATGACCAGGAGGAATATTTTTCTCAGTGGGATGAGCAGCGGCCCCAGAGGTCTTATGCGGATGTAGCACGGGGACGGCAGGATTCCTATCCGCGTCGCCCCTACCCGCAGACACGCCGCCATTTTAATGATCTACACCCAGAGGAGCGCCGCAGCGCCCCTCAGTGGAATTATAGGAGAAACACACGCCAAAATAGGAATTTTGTGCCTTCAAGACAGCACTCCCAGGAGTACTTTAGGCCACAATATTCACCTCAAAGACGTCCCCGCTATCCTCCTCCCCCCAGGGGGACACGGAGGAAACGCCGGGATGCTTCCAGGAGGAATGGGCGCTCCCGTAATACCAGTAGAGACATGGACTCTAGGCCTCCCAGACATTATTCTCAGGACTATTTTTTACCTGAACATTGGCCTCAAAGACGTCCCCGCAATCCTCCCCGTCCTAAGAAGACACGCAAGAAGCGTCAGGACGCTTCTCGGAGGACTGCACCCCCTGACAACTCCACAACGTCCATGGAGGGGAATTTAAAAGCACAGTGTTTTTATAATATTATCAAAATAACACATCATTTGAATAATGTTACAAAAGACACTCACCCCCAGTCCATAATAAAAATGGAAGAGACGCTTGCCACCATGATCAAACCAGCGGTCTCCAACCCTGACGTTGAGACGCTTATCAGGTGCAATGCCAGGACTTGGGCATTAACGACGGTTGAGGTTTTAAGAGACCATTATAAAAACACTCTACAAGTGGAATTGGACAAGATAACCAGTTTTATTGACGAGGTTTGGAGACCCGCTTTTCAGCTGGCCTCTACATGGGCCAAGAAACATCTGGGACGCAGACTGATGGGGGACACCCTCGGGAAGGCCGAGGCTCTGATCGTCGCGGCCTTCGCCGACCCCCCTGTCAACGCGGAGGTGGTACGCCCGGCCCAGTCCTTGCCGGTCCAGACCGCCACCCGGGTATCGGTGGGCACCCATACTGACCCTACGGGCCCTGACGGGGCTCCTGGGGTGGTACGGGCTAGCAGCCCTCCGGCTCGGGTCGTCGCCCGGGTCTCGGTGGCTACCAGCACCGACGCCGTGGCTCCAGATTGGTCTCCTGAGGTGGATCGGGATGCAATCCCTCCAGCACGGGTTGCCCCGATCTTCCTTCCTCGTCGACCGGAACCACCCAAGGAGCAGAGGGTGACACAGCCCCGGGCCACGGACAGCGGGCCTGCCCAGGACACCCTCGGCGAGGCTCCGCCCACCCAGCTTATTCCTGCATCTCGCAGGAGGCTTCCTCTGGGATCACCTGCAAGACAAGACACACAGGAGACCCCCACTCAGACCGAGGACGACGATGACTCACCACGTGGGTCCACAAGCTCCGGGGCGGATCAAACCCAGGACACCCCCACCCATACAGAGGACGACGATGACTCACCAGGGGGACCCACGGTCTCCTCGCCTCTCCTGATCGACTTTCGGGATGAAGAACAGGAGCGGGGGCTTTCTTCGGTGATGTCCCCTCGTTACTCTTCCGCGACCCCCGACTGGTCCCCTCTCCAGCCTGAGACGGCAGATGAGACGGCACCACAGGGTGAATTTTCACCACGGGGGCCCACACTTTCCGGGGCTCCTATGGTGGACTATGAGGACTCACCCTTGCAGCGGACGCCTCCTCAGGAGACGCCCCCTCAGGAGATGCTTCCTCAGGAGTCCCCCGATTGGGCACATTTGTTCCCTGGGGCACTAAAAAGGAAGCCACACAAGAGGCCTTCCGTCCCAGATACTCCACAACACCTGTCTATTCCAGAATGTGTCGAGTTGGTAGAGGATACGACTAGTGCCTCCCCCCGTAGACCCACTAGACACATGGTCTCGAGTAGGAGGATGATGGATTGGAAGTTGTCGGCCAACAAGAAATTCTTGGTGATCGGCGACTCCAATCTGTCCCACCTACCACCTTTTTACGTCGACGACCTTCAGATCGACAGTTACCCGGGCGCCAGTTTTAGACACGCGGAGGCCATCCTACGCAAGACCGTAATTGCTGCACCGGTTGAAGTGTTGGTTCTAGCCTTTGGGATCAACCATCGTGAGCAGAAAGTTAAGGAGACCGCTATTAAGCAGCTCCAAGGGGCACTCAGGATGGCCGTGGCTACCTTCCCACGGGCCCGAGTGCTAATCCCCCTGATTAACTATTCGGCCGCTTTGCCCGTTGAGCAGAAAGACAACCTCGGGCGGCTGAATAGTTTAATCAGGAACAATTATGCTCACATCCCGGCTCTCGACAGCCGGGACTTTGAGACCCAACCCGACCTGGTCCACTGGACTCGGGACACGGCCAAGTTGATGCTCAAGCACTGGCTTGACTTTTTAAACTTGGCATCCCCATAATCCCGATCGCTCGGGGGGGTAATAAGAACGTGATAAATTTGGCCCATAATTTCACGCCAACCCCCTTACAAATCTCCCTCCTTAATAAGGGCCTCAACTTCATTCCTTCCACTAATCTCAGTAGCGACTGGCATCATCAACTTCAATTTGACCTCCAGCGCTACCACAGACGTGTCAAACTTGAGGTATACTATGAGAAACAAGATTCTCTCGGACCTACACCGTTCACAGCCCGTTCCGGCTGGGAGCCCTCACCTGGACTTATGCCTCCGGAATTCCAGGCTATGGTCCGGTCCGACGGGCTCTCCATGTCCGGTTCGGGTTGCGCACCTGCGGTCGCTCCCAATTTGACACGCGGAGAAGTCGAGGCCCTTCATAGTCTAAAAACAAACAAACATATTGTGATCAAACCAGCCGACAAGGGGAGTGCTGTTGTCATTTTTGACAGATCGCAATACATATGGGAGGGTTCTCGGCAGTTGAGTGACATGACGTATTATAAACCACTGCCGGAACCTATTTATCCGCAAACTATTCCCATGGTAGAAAAGATTCTGGATAATCTTCTACTTAAAAAATTTATCAATTTTAAACAACATAGGTATCTCATGGGGGAGCCGGATCCTCGCCCCCGCAGGTTCTACATGCTCCCTAAAATTCACAAGGAGCCAGACAAGTGGAGCAAGCCCCACGAGATCCCTCCGGGGCGACCCATTGTGTCTGACTGCGGCAGCGAGACGTACAGAACGGCGGCGTTCATCGATCATTATCTGACGCCGCTTTCCGTTCTGCACGACAGCTACCTCAGGGATACCTATGATTTTATTGATAAAATCAAGAAGGTCTGCATTCCCCCAGATGCCATTTTGTTCACCATCGACATTGACAGCCTGTATACAAACATTGATATAAATGAGGGGATACAGGCTGTCAAAAATGTCTTCTACAGGTACCGCGACGTTAGCAGGCCCGAAAAGGAGCTCCTGCAGCTCCTCGACATTAATTTGAGGAGAAACGACTTTGAGTTTGACGGTCGTTTCTACCTCCAAATTAAGGGCACTGCTATGGGCAAGAAATTTGCACCGGCGTATGCCAACATTTTTATGGCAGAGTGGGAGACCTCTGCCTTGGCCGCCTGCCCAAAACGTCCTCTCCACTACTTCCGGTACCTGGATGACATCTGGGGTGTCTGGACCCATTCCAGTGAGGAGTTCAGCGTGTTCTTAAACACGCTGAACACTCACAATAAAAATATCACCATCAAGTCGACCACGAGCAACACATCGGTCGACTTTTTGGACACCACGACATTCAAGGGTCCCGACTTTGCCGACACGCAACACTTGGACATCAGGGTGTTCTTCAAGGAGACCGACACCCACGCGCTCCTCTTCAAAAGCAGCTTCCACCCCAAGCATACCTTCGCGGGGTTGGTGAAATCCCAATTGTTGAGGTTCCATCGTGTCTGCACCAGAAGGGAGGACTTCCTGACGGCCTCGAGGACCCTCTTTTCTGCCCTGAAGGGGAGGGGCTATTCCAGGTCCTTCCTCCGACGGCAGTTGAGGGTCTTCTTGGACCCGAAGGGGCCTCCCCCTGGGACCGACATGATCCCTCTCATCACCACCTACTCTCCCTCGGCCGTGCGGGTCGCCAAGAAGGTCAAAGACCACTTCCGGACCTTTGCGGAGAGTAGCGGGAGGCTGCCGGGGCGCTACGTGGTGCCGGCCTACCGTAAGAACCCCAACTTGAATGATCTGTTGGTCAGGGCCAGGGTCAGCTCACTGAGAGACCCGCCCTCCACTAGGAGGGACACCCTTGTCCGCCACTCACAATGGTTGGTGAACCCCCACAACCGCAAGGTTTTCCAGCCGTTGTGCCGTGGCGGCCGACACACCCGGAACTGTGTGTACGTGATTCGGTGCCAACGATGTGGCGATATGTACGTGGGCGAGACGGGCAATACCTTAGCTAGTAGATTCGCCCAACACAAGTACAACATCGTTAGGCATAAAAATACCAACACTCACCTGGTTCAGCATTTTCTCCGACACGGGTGGTCTTCCGTCCGGGCGACTGTCGTAGAGACGGATCCCAAATGGAGCCTCGCCCAACGCCACCGGGCGGAGCTCCTTTGGATCTCCAAATTGGGCACCAGACATCCAGGGGGCCTAAATGAGGTGTGAGTGTGAGCCCGTTGGATTGTGACGGACAGTGCACATTCCCGTTTTTCCCTTCTTTATTTTTCCCATACCCCCCACCCCCCCTCTTCCCTAACCCTAACCATTCCCTTCTCCTTACCTAAAACCTACCCCCAAACCTAACCAGCCAGTGCCTCCAATCCTCTTACGGCTCTCACTCTCCCTCGCTCGCCCTCCTGGACCTGCCAAAACAGACAGAAAACGCATTAAATATACTCACTTGGGGATGGGATACAATCGGAGCATCATATCAAGGGGAGGTAACAGGGAATATATACCTAAAACCTACCCCAACCCCAATCCTAAAACCTAACCCTAACCCTAACCCTAACCCTAACCCTAACCTCGGGTACGGTACACATACGTACATTCAGAGCATTACACTAAGGGGAGCCTACTGGGAATATCCTCTCCCAACTCTCTGTTTAATACTGAAGCCCTAGGTCACACATCCAGGGTACTTTCTGTATTATTTCTATTTGAATGTACTAGTGTTTGTCTATTATTATATATATATATATATATATATACATATATATTTATTATAATATATTATATAATATTTATACCATATTACATTGTATTATATTATATATCATATAACAATAACAATGTCTATCATTTCATGTTATTGTTTTAGCAGACAGGATTTTGCAGTAGCATCCTGGGGCTTCAGAGGGTCACTGTTGTCTTCTTTTTACACTTGTGTTGTGGTCAAGACTTCTATTTTGAAGGCCAACTTGTGTTTGACGTGGACCCCACCCCTTCATTTAAATGTTATATTGCTATTAACACCTTTCTCCTGCAATACCTGTTTTCACTGCAAGGATAAAAGGTTGACTTTAGCCTACCTGCCGTGCTAACCTGCTAATACTCTACAAACGAGTCAGGCCTGATGAAGGTATCTTACCGAAACGTTGCCATCTGACTCGTTTCATGTAAATATACATTTTCTACTTTTTTCATATTTTTCTGACACATTGTAGTATTTTTCTTGTATTTGTTTACTTGCCGTGTCCAGTTGAAGGCCTGGTCGCGGCGCGACGCTTTCGTTCCACTAGTCGCTATTTTCTGTAAATAAACAGCCTATTTTTGATACTACATGTGCTATTTTTACTCACGAGATATTCCGGTGGCTCATTAGCGCGAGATACAGCATATTTTTGAACAAAAAAGTATATCTCACCGTTTATGCAGCCAGCCATCAACCGGAAGTGATTATCTTGACCTCGGCGGAAGTCCCGCCTCCGAGCATTCCGTTCTCTCTTTTTCACAAAGGAAACGGATAAAGACAATTTATTTTTATAAAGCGAACAAACCTTTTTTCGCCAACCAGTTTTTTACATCATCCACACCAGCGACATATTAAAATAATTTTGCAATATGTCGGATGGGTCCGAATACGACTGGCTTCCGGTCAGGTCGGGGCGAAGACGCGCACGGCGACGTCAGGCTGCGCCTTCAGAGTGGCTCGCCCAGGATGATGAACGTTGTCATTATGACCAGGAGGAATATTTTTCTCAGTGGGATGAGCAGCGGCCCCAGAGGTCTTATGCGGATGTAGCACGGGGACGGCAGGATTCCTATCCGCGTCGCCCCTACCCGCAGACACGCCGCCATTTTAATGATCTACACCCAGAGGAGCGCCGCAGCGCCCCTCAGTGGAATTATAGGAGAAACACACGCCAAAATAGGAATTTTGTGCCTTCAAGACAGCACTCCCAGGAGTACTTTAGGCCACAATATTCACCTCAAAGACGTCCCCGCTATCCTCCTCCCCCCAGGGGGACACGGAGGAAACGCCGGGATGCTTCCAGGAGGAATGGGCGCTCCCGTAATACCAGTAGAGACATGGACTCTAGGCCTCCCAGACATTATTCTCAGGACTATTTTTTACCTGAACATTGGCCTCAAAGACGTCCCCGCAATCCTCCCCGTCCTAAGAAGACACGCAAGAAGCGTCAGGACGCTTCTCGGAGGACTGCACCCCCTGACAACTCCACAACGTCCATGGAGGGGAATTTAAAAGCACAGTGTTTTTATAATATTATCAAAATAACACATCATTTGAATAATGTTACAAAAGACACTCACCCCCAGTCCATAATAAAAATGGAAGAGACGCTTGCCACCATGATCAAACCAGCGGTCTCCAACCCTGACGTTGAGACGCTTATCAGGTGCAATGCCAGGACTTGGGCATTAACGACGGTTGAGGTTTTAAGAGACCATTATAAAAACACTCTACAAGTGGAATTGGACAAGATAACCAGTTTTATTGACGAGGTTTGGAGACCCGCTTTTCAGCTGGCCTCTACATGGGCCAAGAAACATCTGGGACGCAGACTGATGGGGGACACCCTCGGGAAGGCCGAGGCTCTGATCGTCGCGGCCTTCGCCGACCCCCCTGTCAACGCGGAGGTGGTACGCCCGGCCCAGTCCTTGCCGGTCCAGACCGCCACCCGGGTATCGGTGGGCACCCATACTGACCCTACGGGCCCTGACGGGGCTCCTGGGGTGGTACGGGCTAGCAGCCCTCCGGCTCGGGTCGTCGCCCGGGTCTCGGTGGCTACCAGCACCGACGCCGTGGCTCCAGATTGGTCTCCTGAGGTGGATCGGGATGCAATCCCTCCAGCACGGGTTGCCCCGATCTTCCTTCCTCGTCGACCGGAACCACCCAAGGAGCAGAGGGTGACACAGCCCCGGGCCACGGACAGCGGGCCTGCCCAGGACACCCTCGGCGAGGCTCCGCCCACCCAGCTTATTCCTGCATCTCGCAGGAGGCTTCCTCTGGGATCACCTGCAAGACAAGACACACAGGAGACCCCCACTCAGACCGAGGACGACGATGACTCACCACGTGGGTCCACAAGCTCCGGGGCGGATCAAACCCAGGACACCCCCACCCATACAGAGGACGACGATGACTCACCAGGGGGACCCACGGTCTCCTCGCCTCTCCTGATCGACTTTCGGGATGAAGAACAGGAGCGGGGGCTTTCTTCGGTGATGTCCCCTCGTTACTCTTCCGCGACCCCCGACTGGTCCCCTCTCCAGCCTGAGACGGCAGATGAGACGGCACCACAGGGTGAATTTTCACCACGGGGGCCCACACTTTCCGGGGCTCCTATGGTGGACTATGAGGACTCACCCTTGCAGCGGACGCCTCCTCAGGAGACGCCCCCTCAGGAGATGCTTCCTCAGGAGTCCCCCGATTGGGCACATTTGTTCCCTGGGGCACTAAAAAGGAAGCCACACAAGAGGCCTTCCGTCCCAGATACTCCACAACACCTGTCTATTCCAGAATGTGTCGAGTTGGTAGAGGATACGACTAGTGCCTCCCCCCGTAGACCCACTAGACACATGGTCTCGAGTAGGAGGATGATGGATTGGAAGTTGTCGGCCAACAAGAAATTCTTGGTGATCGGCGACTCCAATCTGTCCCACCTACCACCTTTTTACGTCGACGACCTTCAGATCGACAGTTACCCGGGCGCCAGTTTTAGACACGCGGAGGCCATCCTACGCAAGACCGTAATTGCTGCACCGGTTGAAGTGTTGGTTCTAGCCTTTGGGATCAACCATCGTGAGCAGAAAGTTAAGGAGACCGCTATTAAGCAGCTCCAAGGGGCACTCAGGATGGCCGTGGCTACCTTCCCACGGGCCCGAGTGCTAATCCCCCTGATTAACTATTCGGCCGCTTTGCCCGTTGAGCAGAAAGACAACCTCGGGCGGCTGAATAGTTTAATCAGGAACAATTATGCTCACATCCCGGCTCTCGACAGCCGGGACTTTGAGACCCAACCCGACCTGGTCCACTGGACTCGGGACACGGCCAAGTTGATGCTCAAGCACTGGCTTGACTTTTTAAACTTGGCATCCCCATAATCCCGATCGCTCGGGGGGGTAATAAGAACGTGATAAATTTGGCCCATAATTTCACGCCAACCCCCTTACAAATCTCCCTCCTTAATAAGGGCCTCAACTTCATTCCTTCCACTAATCTCAGTAGCGACTGGCATCATCAACTTCAATTTGACCTCCAGCGCTACCACAGACGTGTCAAACTTGAGGTATACTATGAGAAACAAGATTCTCTCGGACCTACACCGTTCACAGCCCGTTCCGGCTGGGAGCCCTCACCTGGACTTATGCCTCCGGAATTCCAGGCTATGGTCCGGTCCGACGGGCTCTCCATGTCCGGTTCGGGTTGCGCACCTGCGGTCGCTCCCAATTTGACACGCGGAGAAGTCGAGGCCCTTCATAGTCTAAAAACAAACAAACATATTGTGATCAAACCAGCCGACAAGGGGAGTGCTGTTGTCATTTTTGACAGATCGCAATACATATGGGAGGGTTCTCGGCAGTTGAGTGACATGACGTATTATAAACCACTGCCGGAACCTATTTATCCGCAAACTATTCCCATGGTAGAAAAGATTCTGGATAATCTTCTACTTAAAAAATTTATCAATTTTAAACAACATAGGTATCTCATGGGGGAGCCGGATCCTCGCCCCCGCAGGTTCTACATGCTCCCTAAAATTCACAAGGAGCCAGACAAGTGGAGCAAGCCCCACGAGATCCCTCCGGGGCGACCCATTGTGTCTGACTGCGGCAGCGAGACGTACAGAACGGCGGCGTTCATCGATCATTATCTGACGCCGCTTTCCGTTCTGCACGACAGCTACCTCAGGGATACCTATGATTTTATTGATAAAATCAAGAAGGTCTGCATTCCCCCAGATGCCATTTTGTTCACCATCGACATTGACAGCCTGTATACAAACATTGATATAAATGAGGGGATACAGGCTGTCAAAAATGTCTTCTACAGGTACCGCGACGTTAGCAGGCCCGAAAAGGAGCTCCTGCAGCTCCTCGACATTAATTTGAGGAGAAACGACTTTGAGTTTGACGGTCGTTTCTACCTCCAAATTAAGGGCACTGCTATGGGCAAGAAATTTGCACCGGCGTATGCCAACATTTTTATGGCAGAGTGGGAGACCTCTGCCTTGGCCGCCTGCCCAAAACGTCCTCTCCACTACTTCCGGTACCTGGATGACATCTGGGGTGTCTGGACCCATTCCAGTGAGGAGTTCAGCGTGTTCTTAAACACGCTGAACACTCACAATAAAAATATCACCATCAAGTCGACCACGAGCAACACATCGGTCGACTTTTTGGACACCACGACATTCAAGGGTCCCGACTTTGCCGACACGCAACACTTGGACATCAGGGTGTTCTTCAAGGAGACCGACACCCACGCGCTCCTCTTCAAAAGCAGCTTCCACCCCAAGCATACCTTCGCGGGGTTGGTGAAATCCCAATTGTTGAGGTTCCATCGTGTCTGCACCAGAAGGGAGGACTTCCTGACGGCCTCGAGGACCCTCTTTTCTGCCCTGAAGGGGAGGGGCTATTCCAGGTCCTTCCTCCGACGGCAGTTGAGGGTCTTCTTGGACCCGAAGGGGCCTCCCCCTGGGACCGACATGATCCCTCTCATCACCACCTACTCTCCCTCGGCCGTGCGGGTCGCCAAGAAGGTCAAAGACCACTTCCGGACCTTTGCGGAGAGTAGCGGGAGGCTGCCGGGGCGCTACGTGGTGCCGGCCTACCGTAAGAACCCCAACTTGAATGATCTGTTGGTCAGGGCCAGGGTCAGCTCACTGAGAGACCCGCCCTCCACTAGGAGGGACACCCTTGTCCGCCACTCACAATGGTTGGTGAACCCCCACAACCGCAAGGTTTTCCAGCCGTTGTGCCGTGGCGGCCGACACACCCGGAACTGTGTGTACGTGATTCGGTGCCAACGATGTGGCGATATGTACGTGGGCGAGACGGGCAATACCTTAGCTAGTAGATTCGCCCAACACAAGTACAACATCGTTAGGCATAAAAATACCAACACTCACCTGGTTCAGCATTTTCTCCGACACGGGTGGTCTTCCGTCCGGGCGACTGTCGTAGAGACGGATCCCAAATGGAGCCTCGCCCAACGCCACCGGGCGGAGCTCCTTTGGATCTCCAAATTGGGCACCAGACATCCAGGGGGCCTAAATGAGGTGTGAGTGTGAGCCCGTTGGATTGTGACGGACAGTGCACATTCCCGTTTTTCCCTTCTTTATTTTTCCCATACCCCCCACCCCCCCTCTTCCCTAACCCTAACCATTCCCTTCTCCTTACCTAAAACCTACCCCCAAACCTAACCCTAACCCTAACCCTAACCCTAACCCTAACCCTAACCCCTAACCCTAACCCTAACCCTAACCCTAACCCTAACCCTAACCCTAACCCTAACCCTAACCCTAACCCTAACCCTAACCCTAACCCTAACCCTAACCCTAACCCTCGGGAGGAGCGACTGATTGCAGTTGGGAGCGCAAGCCACGCCCCCTGCAGGCTCTTCTATAAAACCTCGTTTTGCAATTCTGGCTCATTTTTCCTCCAGCAGATGAGGGGACATCTTGCTCAGAGAGAGGTAATGAGGCCAATTTCTCAAAATTTCATGCCTGATGAGGTCATGCAGACCGAAACGCGCGTCGCATGATGAAATTTGATTGAATAATGTGTCTGACGCCACGTTCGGCGGTGTTCGTTCGGGGTCCCTGGGGGGTGTGCGTCTGGTGGGGGGTCACTGGGCGGATTGTTGATGGACAGTGCCTAACCCTAACCCTACCCCCAACCCTAACCCTAACCTTAACCCCCAACACCTAACTAGCCCGTGCCTCCGGTCTGTCCGTTGGGTGGCGCCCTGCCCTTCGTACGGCCCCCTGGTGGCTCTGTTTGGCATCGTTTGAGTGTGGTGTTGGCCGATTGGCAGACCCAATTAAGAAAAAATAGGGGTCAGAGGTCACAGACATGGAGAACTTATCTGGATTTTTTTCTTGAAGTGATTTAATGATTTAATACTTCTTTAATTGTGTGTGGTGATATTGACTTGATATTTACTTGTGTGCAGTGCTGTGATATTAGAGTGCTCCACCCAGCTGGTCTGGATGAATTATACTTACCTTCTGGAGTGATTATGTAACCAGGTAGTTCTCTTTTGTCTGTGGAGTGACTAAGTATTGCAGTTGTGTGCAGACGCCACCTGCAGGCACTCGGGAGGAGCGACTGATTGCAGTTGGGAGCGCAAGCCACGCCCCCTGCAGGCTCTTCTATAAAACCTCGTTTTGCAATTCTGGCTCATTTTTCCTCCAGCAGATGAGGGGACATCTTGCTCAGAGAGAGGTAATGAGGCCAATTTCTCAAAATTTCATGCCTGATGAGGTCATGCAGACCGAAACGCGCGTCGCATGATGAAATTTGATTGAATAATGTGTCTGACGCCACGTTCGGCGGTGTTCGTTCGGGGTCCCTGGGGGGTGTGCGTCTGGTGGGGGGTCACTGGGCGGATTGTTGATGGACAGTGCCTAACCCTAACCCTACCCCCAACCCTAACCCTAACCTTAACCCCCAACACCTAACTAGCCCGTGCCTCCGGTCTGTCCGTTGGGTGGCGCCCTGCCCTTCGTACGGCCCCCTGGTGGCTCTGTTTGGCATCGTTTGAGTGTGGTGTTGGCCGATTGGCAGACCCAATTAAGAAAAAATAGGGGTCAGAGGTCACAGACATGGAGAACTTATCTGGATTTTTTTCTTGAAGTGATTTAATGATTTAATACTTCTTTAATTGTGTGTGGTGATATTGACTTGATATTTACTTGTGTGCAGTGCTGTGATATTAGAGTGCTCCACCCAGCTGGTCTGGATGAATTATACTTACCTTCTGGAGTGATTATGTAACCAGGTAGTTCTCTTTTGTCTGTGGAGTGACTAAGTATTGCAGTTGTGTGCAGACGCCACCTGCAGGCACTCGGGAGGAGCGACTGATTGCAGTTGGGAGCGCAAGCCACGCCCCCTGCAGGCTCTTCTATAAAACCTCGTTTTGCAATTCTGGCTCATTTTTCCTCCAGCAGATGAGGGGACATCTTGCTCAGAGAGAGGTAATGAGGCCAATTTCTCAAAATTTCATGCCTGATGAGGTCATGCAGACCGAAACGCGCGTCGCATGATGAAATTTGATTGAATAATGTGTCTGACGCCACGTTCGGCGGTGTTCGTTCGGGGTCCCTGGGGGGTGTGCGTCTGGTGGGGGGTCACTGGGCGGATTGTTGATGGACAGTGCCTAACCCTAACCCTACCCCCAACCCTAACCCTAACCTTAACCCCCAACACCTAACTAGCCCGTGCCTCCGGTCTGTCCGTTGGGTGGCGCCCTGCCCTTCGTACGGCCCCCTGGTGGCTCTGTTTGGCATCGTTTGAGTGTGGTGTTGGCCGATTGGCAGACCCAAGTAAGAAAAAATAGGGGTCAGAGGTCACAGACATGGAGAACTTATCTGGATTTTTTTCTTGAAGTGATTTAATGATTTAATACTTCTTTAATTGTGTGTGGTGATATTGACTTGATATTTACTTGTGTGCAGTGCTGTGATATTAGAGTGCTCCACCCAGCTGGTCTGGATGAATTATACTTACCTTCTGGAGTGATTATGTAACCAGATAGTTCTCTTTTGTCTGTGGAGTGACTAAGTATTGCAGTTGTGTGCAGACGCCACCTGCAGGCACTCGGGAGGAGCGACTGATTGCAGTTGGGAGCGCAAGCCACGCCCCCTGCAGGCTCTTCTATAAAACCTCGTTTTGCAATTCTGGCTCATTTTTCCTCCAGCAGATGAGGGGACATCTTGCTCAGAGAGAGGTAATGAGGCCAATTTCTCAAAATTTCATGCCTGATGAGGTCATGCAGACCGAAACGCGCGTCGCATGATGAAATTTGATTGAATAATGTGTCTGACGCCACGTTCGGCGGTGTTCGTTCGGGGTCCCTGGGGGGTGTGCGTCTGGTGGGGGGTCACTGGGCGGATTGTTGATGGACAGTGCCTAACCCTAACCCTACCCCCAACCCTAACCCTAACCTTAACCCCCAACACCTAACTAGCCCGTGCCTCCGGTCTGTCCGTTGGGTGGCGCCCTGCCCTTCGTACGGCCCCCTGGTGGCTCTGTTTGGCATCGTTTGAGTGTGGTGTTGGCCGATTGGCAGACCCAAGTAAGAAAAAATAGGGGTCAGAGGTCACAGACATGGAGAACTTATCTGGATTTTTTTCTTGAAGTGATTTAATGATTTAATACTTCTTTAATTGTGTGTGGTGATATTGACTTGATATTTACTTGTGTGCAGTGCTGTGATATTAGAGTGCTCCACCCAGCTGGTCTGGATGAATTATACTTACCTTCTGGAGTGATTATGTAACCAGATAGTTCTCTTTTGTCTGTGGAGTGACTAAGTATTGCAGTTGTGTGCAGACGCCACCTGCAGGCACTCGGGAGGAGCGACTGATTGCAGTTGGGAGCGCAAGCCACGCCCCCTGCAGGCTCTTCTATAAAACCTCGTTTTGCAATTCTGGCTCATTTTTCCTCCAGCAGATGAGGGGACATCTTGCTCAGAGAGAGGTAATGAGGCCAATTTCTCAAAATTTCATGCCTGATGAGGTCATGCAGACCGAAACGCGCGTCGCATGATGAAATTTGATTGAATAATGTGTCTGACGCCACGTTCGGCGGTGTTCGTTCGGGGTCCCTGGGGGGTGTGCGTCTGGTGGGGGGTCACTGGGCGGATTGTTGATGGACAGTGCCTAACCCTAACCCTACCCCCAACCCTAACCCTAACCTTAACCCCCAACACCTAACTAGCCCGTGCCTCCGGTCTGTCCGTTGGGTGGCGCCCTGCCCTTCGTACGGCCCCCTGGTGGCTCTGTTTGGCATCGTTTGAGTGTGGTGTTGGCCGATTGGCAGACCCAAGTAACAAAAAATAGGGGTCAGAGGTCACAGACATGGAGAACTTATCTGGATTTTTTTCTTGAAGTGATTTAATGATTTAATACTTCTTTAATTGTGTGTGGTGATATTGACTTGATATTTACTTGTGTGCAGTGCTGTGATATTAGAGTGCTCCACCCAGCTGGTCTGGATGAATTATACTTACCTTCTGGAGTGATTATGTAACCAGATAGTTCTCTTTTGTCTGTGGAGTGACTAAGTATTGCAGTTGTGTGCAGACGCCACCTGCAGGCACTCGGGAGGAGCGACTGATTGCAGTTGGGAGCGCAAGCCACGCCCCCTGCAGGCTCTTCTATAAAACCTCGTTTTGCAATTCTGGCTCATTTTTCCTCCAGCAGATGAGGGGACATCTTGCTCAGAGAGAGGTAATGAGGCCAATTTCTCAAAATTTCATGCCTGATGAGGTCATGCAGACCGAAACGCGCGTCGCATGATGAAATTTGATTGAATAATGTGTCTGACGCCACGTTCGGCGGTGTTCGTTCGGGGTCCCTGGGGGGTGTGCGTCTGGTGGGGGGTCACTGGGCGGATTGTTGATGGACAGTGCCTAACCCTAACCCTACCCCCAACCCTAACCCTAACCTTAACCCCCAACACCTAACTAGCCCGTGCCTCCGGTCTGTCCGTTGGGTGGCGCCCTGCCCTTCGTACGGCCCCCTGGTGGCTCTGTTTGGCATCGTTTGAGTGTGGTGTTGGCCGATTGGCAGACCCAAGTAAGAAAAAATAGGGGTCAGAGGTCACAGACATGGAGAACTTATCTGGATTTTTTTCTTGAAGTGATTTAATGATTTAATACTTCTTTAATTGTGTGTGGTGATATTGACTTGATATTTACTTGTGTGCAGTGCTGTGATATTAGAGTGCTCCACCCAGCTGGTCTGGATGAATTATACTTACCTTCTGGAGTGATTATGTAACCAGATAGTTCTCTTTTGTCTGTGGAGTGACTAAGTATTGCAGTTGTGTGCAGACGCCACCTGCAGGCACTCGGGAGGAGCGACTGATTGCAGTTGGGAGCGCAAGCCACGCCCCCTGCAGGCTCTTCTATAAAACCTCGTTTTGCAATTCTGGCTCATTTTTCCTCCAGCAGATGAGGGGACATCTTGCTCAGAGAGAGGTAATGAGGCCAATTTCTCAAAATTTCATGCCTGATGAGGTCATGCAGACCGAAACGCGCGTCGCATGATGAAATTTGATTGAATAATGTGTCTGACGCCACGTTCGGCGGTGTTCGTTCGGGGTCCCTGGGGGGTGTGCGTCTGGTGGGGGGTCACTGGGCGGATTGTTGATGGACAGTGCCTAACCCTAACCCTACCCCCAACCCTAACCCTAACCTTAACCCCCAACACCTAACTAGCCCGTGCCTCCGGTCTGTCCGTTGGGTGGCGCCCTGCCCTTCGTACGGCCCCCTGGTGGCTCTGTTTGGCATCGTTTGAGTGTGGTGTTGGCCGATTGGCAGACCCAAGTAACAAAAAATAGGGGTCAGAGGTCACAGACATGGAGAACTTATCTGGATTTTTTTCTTGAAGTGATTTAATGATTTAATACTTCTTTAATTGTGTGTGGTGATATTGACTTGATATTTACTTGTGTGCAGTGCTGTGATATTAGAGTGCTCCACCCAGCTGGTCTGGATGAATTATACTTACCTTCTGGAGTGATTATGTAACCAGATAGTTCTCTTTTGTCTGTGGAGTGACTAAGTATTGCAGTTGTGTGCAGACGCCACCTGCAGGCACTCGGGAGGAGCGACTGATTGCAGTTGGGAGCGCAAGCCACGCCCCCTGCAGGCTCTTCTATAAAACCTCGTTTTGCAATTCTGGCTCATTTTTCCTCCAGCAGATGAGGGGACATCTTGCTCAGAGAGAGGTAATGAGGCCAATTTCTCAAAATTTCATGCCTGATGAGGTCATGCAGACCGAAACGCGCGTCGCATGATGAAATTTGATTGAATAATGTGTCTGACGCCACGTTCGGCGGTGTTCGTTCGGGGTCCCTGGGGGGTGTGCGTCTGGTGGGGGGTCACTGGGCGGATTGTTGATGGACAGTGCCTAACCCTAACCCTACCCCCAACCCTAACCCTAACCTTAACCCCCAACACCTAACCCTAACCCTAACCCTAACCCTAACCCCTAACCCCTAACCCTAACCCTAACCCTAACCCTAACCCCCACCCCCCCCTCTTCCCTAACCCTAACCATTCCCTTCTCCTTACCTAAAACCTACCCCCAAACCTAACCCTAACCCTAACCCTAACCCTAACCCTAACCCTAACCCTAACCCTACCCTAACCCTAACCCTAACCCTAACCCTAACCCCCTAACCCTAACCCTAACCCTAACCCTAACCCTACCCTAACCCTAACCCTAACCCTAACCCTAACCCTAACCCTAACCCCTGCAGCACTCATATAAAGCCTCCTCCTGCCAGAACGGCTCATTCCCTCTCCAGCAGTCGATGAGCAAGCATCCTGCTGTGGAGAAACAGGGAAGCCGACAGCCAGGGGATTAGAAGCGCCCCACCTACTAGGGAACTAGAAGAGTCCCAGTAGGCATGGCTCAGCCAGCCTGACGAGGTCTGAAAGACCGAAACGCGCGTCGCTGGATACCAATCCAACATGTGTTTGACACCGCATTTGACGCAGACTCGGATTGCTTTCTTTCAGGGTCCTTGGAGGGTCTTGCGGTTGGTTTGGACGTTGCCTGGACAGGTTGTCCACGGACAGTGCCTTTATCCCCTTCCCCCACCCCCTACTCCTAAACCTAACCCTAACCCTAACCCTAACCCTAACCCTAACCCTAACCCTAACCCTGAGCGATAGCCCCGCCCCCTGCAGAACTCAATCACATAAATCCTCCTCCTGCCTTGCCGGCTCATTTGAGCTCCAGTTGTTGATGAGGGGACATCACGCTGTTGAGAAGAGTGACAAAAGCCGAGATATTTTAGCCTTAGGGGATTAGTAGTGCCCCATCTACTAGTGGAATTAGAAGTGTCCCGGTAGACAAAAGGTTCGCAGTAAAAAGATGGTGAACATCCTGCGTGATTCAAGTCATGCCTGAAGAGGTCCAGAAGACCGAAACGCGTCGCATGAAACATACTTGATTAGGTCAATGTGTCTGACACCGCGTCTGACGGTGTTCTTTCGGGGTCCCTGGGGGGTGTGCGTCTGGTGGGGTGTCACTGGGCAGATTGTTGACGGACAGTGCCTAGCCCTACCCCTTTCCCTAACCCTAACCCTAACCTTAACCCCCAACACCTAACCCTAACCCTAACCCTAACCCTAACCCTAACCCTAACCCTCACTGGGCGGATTGTTGATGGACAGTGCCTAACCCTAACCCTACCCCCAACCCTAACCCTAACCTTAACCCCCAACACCTAACCCTAACCCTAACCCTAACCCTAACCCCTAACCCTAACCCCAACCCCCACCCTCACCCTCACCCTCACCCTCACCCTCACTCTAACCCTAACCCTAACCCTAACCCTAACCCTCTAACCCTAACCCTAACCCCTAACCCTAACCCTAACCCTAACCCTTGATATTTACTTGTGTGCAGTGCTGTGATATTAGAGTGCTCCACCCAGCTGGTCTGGATGAATTATACTTACCTTCTGGAGTGATTATGTAACCAGATAGTTCTCTTTTGTCTGTGGAGTGACTAAGTATTGCAGTTGTGTGCAGACGCCACCTGCAGGCACTCGGGAGGAGCGACTGATTGCAGTTGGGAGCACAAGCCACGCCCCCTGCAGGCTCTTCTATAAAACCTCGTTTTGCAATTCTGGCTCATTTTTCCTCCAGCAGATGAGGGGACATCTTGCTCAGAGAGAGGTAATGAGGCCAATTTCTCAAAATTTCATGCCTGATGAGGTCATGCAGACCGAAACGCGCGTCGCATGATGAAATTTGATTGAATAATGTGTCTGACGCCACGTTCGGCGGTGTTCGTTCGGGGTCCCTGGGGGGTGTGCGTCTGGTGGGGGGTCACTGGGCGGATTGTTGATGGACAGTGCCTAACCCTAACCCTACCCCCAACCCTAACCCTAACCTTAACCCCCAACACCTAACCCTAACCCTAACCCTAACCCTAACCCTAACCCTAACCCTCTAACCCTAACCCTAACCCTAACCCTAACCCTAACCCTAACCCTAACCCTAACCCTAACCCACTATTTTTTACCTGAACATTGGCCTCAAAGACGTCCCCGCAATCCTCCCCGTCCCAAGAAGACACGCAAGAAGCGTCAGGACGCTTCTCGGAGGACTGCACCCCCTGACAACTCCACAACGTCCATGGAGGGGAATTTAAAAGCTCAGTGTTTTTATAATATCATTAAAATAACACACCACCTGAATAATGTGACAAAAGACACTCACCCCCAGTCCATAATAAAAATGGAAGAGACGCTTGCCACCATGATCAAACCAGCGGTCTCTAACCCTGGCATTGAGGCGCTTATCAGGTGCAATGCCAAGACTTGGGCAATAATGACTGTTGATGTTTTAAGAGACCATTATAAAAACACTCTACAAGTAGAATTGGACAAGATAACCAGTTTTATTGATGAGGTCTGGAGACCCGCTTTTCAGCTGGCCTCTACATGGGCCAAGAAACATCTGGGACGCAGACTGATGGGGGACACCCTCGGGAAGGCCGAGGCTCTGATCGTCGCGGCCTTCGCCGACCCCCCTGTCAACGCTGAGGTGGTACGCCCGGCCCAGTCCTTGCCGGTCCAGACCGCCACCCGGGTATCGGTGGGCACCCATACTGACCCTACGGGCCCTGACGGGGCTCCTGGGGTGGTACGGGCTAGCAGCCCTCCGGCTCGGGTCGTCGCCCGGCTCTCGGTGGCTACCAGCACCGACGCCGTGGCTCCAGATTGGTCTCCTGAGGTGGATCGGGAAGCAATCCCTCCAGCACGGGTTGCCCCGATCTTCCTTCCTCGTCGACCGGAACCACCCAAGGAGCAGAGGGTGACACAGCCCCGGGCCACGGACAGCGGGCCTGCCCAGGACACCCTCGGCGAGGCTCCGCCCACCCAGCTTATTCCTGCATCTCGCAGGAGGCTTCCTCTGGGATCACCTGCAAGACAAGACACACAGGAGACCCCCACTCAGACCGAGGACGACGATGACTCACCACGTGGGTCCACAAGCTCCGGGGCGGATCAAACCCAGGACACCCCCACCCATACAGAGGACGACGATGACTCACCAGGGGGACCCACGGCCTCCTCGCCTCTCCTGATCGACTTTCGGGATGAAGAACAGGAGCGGGGGCTTTCTTCGGTGATGTCCCCTCGTTACTCTTCCGCGACCCCCGACTGGTCCCCTCTCCAGCCTGAGACGGCAGATGAGACGGCACCACAGGGTGAATTTTCACCACGGGGGCCCACACTTTCCGGGGCTCCTATGGTGGACTATGAGGACTCACCCTTGCAGCGGACGCCTCCTCAGGAGACGCCCCCTCAGGAGATGCTTCCTCAGGAGTCCCCCGATTGGGCACATTTGTTCCCTGGGGCACTAAAAAGGAAGCCACACAAGAGGCCTTCCGTCCCAGATACTCCACAACACCTGTCTATTCCAGAATGTGTCGAGTTGGTAGAGGATACGGCTAGTGCCTCCCCCCGTAGACCCACTAGACACATGGTCTCGAGTAGGAGGATGATGGATTGGAAGTTGTCGGCCAACAAGAAATTCTTGGTGATCGGCGACTCCAATCTGTCCCACCTACCACCTTTTTACGTCGACGACCTTCAGATCGACAGTTACCCGGGCGCCAGTTTTAGACACGCGGAGGCCATCCTACGCAAGACCGTAATTGCTGCACCGGTTGAAGTGTTGGTTCTAGCCTTTGGGATCAACCATCGTGAGCAGAAAGTTAAGGAGACCGCTATTAAGCAGCTCCAAGGGGCACTCAGGATGGCCGTGGCTACCTTCCCACGGGCCCGAGTGCTAATCCCCCTGATTAACTATTCGGCCGCTTTGCCCGTTGAGCAGAAAAACAACCTCGGGCGGCTGAATAGTTTAATCAGGAACAATTATGCTCACATCCCGGCTCTCGACAGCCGGGACTTTGAGACCCAACCCGACCTGGTCCACTGGACTCGGGACACGGCCAAGTTGATGCTCAAGCACTGGCTTGACTTTTTAAACTTGGCATCCCCATAATCCCGATCGCTCGGGGGGGTAATAAGAACGTGATAAATTTGGCCCATAATTTCACGCCAACCCCCTTACAAATCTCCCTCCTCAATAAGGGCCTCAACTTCATTCCTTCCACTAATCTCAGTAGCGACTGGCATCATCAACTTCAATTTGACCTCCAGCGCTACCACAGACGTGTCAAACTTGAGGTATACTATGAGAAACAAGATTCTCTCGGACCTACACCGTTCACAGCCCGTTCCGGCTGGGAGCCCTCACCTGGACTTATGCCTCCGGAATTCCAGGCTATGGTCCGGTCCGACGGGCTCTCCATGTCCGGTTCGGGTTGCGCACCTGCGGTCGCTCCCAATTTGACACGCGGAGAAGTCGAGGCCCTTCATAGTCTAAAAACAAACAAACATATTGTGATCAAACCAGCCGACAAGGGGAGTGCTGTTGTCATTTTTGACAGATCGCAATACATATGGGAGGGTTCTCGGCAGTTGAGTGACATGACGTATTATAAACCACTGCCGGAACCTATTTATCCGCAAACTATTCCCATGGTAGAAAAGATTCTGGATAATCTTCTACTTAAAAAATTTATCAATTTTAAACAACATAGGTATCTCATGGGGGAGCCGGATCCTCGCCCCCGCAGGTTCTACATGCTCCCTAAAATTCACAAGGAGCCAGACAAGTGGAGCAAGCCCCACGAGATCCCTCCGGGGCGACCCATTGTGTCTGACTGCGGCAGCGAGACGTACAGAACGGCGGCGTTCATCGATCATTATCTGACGCCGCTTTCCGTTCTGCACGACAGCTACCTCAGGGATACCTATGATTTTATTGATAAAATCAAGAAGGTCTGCATTCCCCCAGATGCCATTTTGTTCACCATCGACATTGACAGCCTGTATACAAACATTGATATAAATGAGGGGATACAGGCTGTCAAAAATGTCTTCTACAGGTACCGCGACGTTAGCAGGCCCGAAAAGGAGCTCCTGCAGCTCCTCGACATTAATTTGAGGAGAAACGACTTTGAGTTTGACGGTCGTTTCTACCTCCAAATTAAGGGCACTGCTATGGGCAAGAAATTTGCACCGGCGTATGCCAACATTTTTATGGCAGAGTGGGAGACCTCTGCCTTGGCCGCCTGCCCAAAACGTCCTCTCCACTACTTCCGGTACCTGGATGACATCTGGGGTGTCTGGACCCATTCCAGTGAGGAGTTCAGCGTGTTCTTAAACACGCTGAACACTCACAATAAAAATATCACCATCAAGTCGACCACGAGCAACACATCGGTCGACTTTTTGGACACCACGACATTCAAGGGTCCCGACTTTGCCGACACGCAACACTTGGACATCAGGGTGTTCTTCAAGGAGACCGACACCCACGCGCTCCTCTTCAAAAGCAGCTTCCACCCCAAGCATACCTTCGCGGGGTTGG